>NC_089797.1:15415394-15492894 GCF_040412425.1 Macrobrachium rosenbergii | reverse complement strand
AGTGATGTTGACTGCATTTACTGCTGGAATATGCTATCAACTCTTGATTGCTGCACTTTGGGTCCGTTACCAAAATTGAATGCCTAAATACTATGCATTTGGGTATTCTATATATATCATAGCACAGTTGCAGCTGTTCCATGAAATTTTCAGAATTTGATAAATACTCTATGATTTATTTGTTAATTTGCTGTTGTTCGTTATATTCTATTATTTTTATTCCCATTCTTTCCCGAGATTGTAAGTGAGTAATGTCGTCCGCAAGTTTGGGGAGAGAGACTTCCGAAGCTGAAATCACAATAAAACTCTGACGTTTGAAGGAAGGTTCCAAAGTTCCTGTATATCAATGAAGTGCCTCTTGGCAACACCCTCCCGACATCCTCACCCACTCCAGGCTCAAATAAAACGTTCTCTGTCTAATCAAAATCCAGTGAACGAAATGTCAAGAGATTACCAACTTCCCAATACATACGGTGGAAAATCAGTGATCTCTCAAGAACATGGAGGACTGTCTCTAGAACTAATTATCGTCGTGGCTATTAAATCAGCTTCGGGATTCTCAAGTATTGTGGAGTGATGGCATCTATTATTGTTGTTGCTGCTGTTTTCTGAGAAATGTCATGTTTTAGAAAAATGACTATATATGCAACTTATCACAATTTATCACAAATTCCCTTCCAATTCAAAAAGTAAAAATGCACGTAAATTATTAAAGTACAAGGAGAATTACCTTAGGATAATAACTCATTGCATTTTCGTTTGAAATTTTGAGGCTCTAACTGCGCAGCATCCTCAGAGAAACTGTTCCACAGTCCAACAGTGTAAGGAATAAAAGACAGCTTTATAAATCAATCAGTCATGCAGTGCCCTTGTAATATATTTACGGCTTTGCAATATACAGTATTTACTCCACAGCATTCCATTTGGCAAAATAATTACTAATATATTTAGTAACCCTTAGGCTGTGTATCTCTAGAATAGGGCAAGCTAAATATATAGATTAATATTTTGATGCCTAATAACTTAATCTGTTCGGTTATAAAATAGTTAAAACGATAAAACTTTTTTCTACACCTCTGTATTTATATTACTATTATAAAGACTGTACTAGATCTTTTAGAGCTTGGTTATATATGTGTTAGATACGATTATTGTCACAAGAAGTGTTCAGAAAAAATCACAAAACTTGTTTAATGAAATAATTTCAGAATAACGTACCGATGCAACAACTACAAACAATTTTCAGTAGCTAACAACAACAATCCTGCTCCTTAGCTTTTGTCATTCCCTAAATATCAAATAACTTACTACTGAAAATGCACCTATGTATGATACAGTGAAGTTAATATAGTACAGCGTATAGGTAGAGCAAAACTGTAAAAGTTACCAACAGAATCTGAAAACTCATAGGATCGTTTAGCTTATATCTAATCCAGCTGATTGAGCCCCCGGATTATTATTGCAGGAAAAATGTATTAGCAATGTTTGTAATTTTTTGTTTCTAAATAAATCGAAGGTATGCCAACGATACACAAGGGATTTATAAAGGTGAACTACACCTGACAGATGAAGTGGAATTCTGAACTGCTGAAAACTTTGGAATTATAGAAAGAAGAAAGTATAATATTTAATTTTAACTTCTCAGCATAAGTGCATTAAATTTCCTTAAAGGGAACTCTCTGCCAAAGAGGAAAGAAGAAGAAGAAAAAAGTTACGCGATGAGGTCTGAAACATCTCCCTTCATAAATGGCAGGATCGAAAGTTCTCTCTTACCTGGATACCTGGGTTGAGTGGCAGGGGTAAGTTTCCTAGGGGCGAGATCCAGGCAACGTGAGATTGGCCCACCGCACCGGAATAGGAATGAAAGTAGGGGGAGGGGAGGGGGTTGGCGGGATGTAGAAGAGGGCCAGGTTCTAAAAATAACCTTACCTGACGAAGCTCGGATGTGGGATTATTCTAACCGAGTTTGAGGCGTCCCCTATAAATCTCATAGCGCTACAGCTCGTTATCTATTGCTTCCAGTATTTCTTTCGATTCTTTTGTTATCTTGTTTCATGAGGTTTGTTCCTCTTCAGGGAGAGAAATGCTTACTAAACCGTTTGTTGTATTTAGGCAAGCATGAATTTCATGAATAAATATCTTGGAAAGACTTCTATTGCCATGGCTTTTAAATGGCAAGTGCGTCATCAGTGTAACTTATGAGAAATGATAATGGAAAATTAATGTAAACGAATACATGGTATTTAAGACAAGGCTAAACAAAATTTGTCTAGAAATTGAGGCTTCCGAAGCATATGGTGTTCATTTGAAAGAAGCTGCAGAAGTAATAGGAAATCTAGAAAGAAGATATCAGTTACTGGAGAGAAAAAAAGCGAAATTAATAAATATGTATAAGTAAATAGATAAAAATGCATATAAATTATTAAAATACAAGGTGAGTTGTTTTAGGGTAGCAATGCATTAATCGGCCTATATATAAATTATATATATATATATATTTATATATATATATATATATATATATATATATATATATATATATATATATATATATATATATATATATATATATATATATTTTGCATAGAGCAATGCTGGTTATCCAATACGGTATTAGCAGAGTGATAGTGATCTCCTTGGTTCAGAGGCCTTTGCTATCGATTTTTATTTAGAATATTACGGGAGGAGGGCCACTCGGCTATGGATGGTTCCCTAGAAACCTCAGTGTAGGCTCAGAAGAGGTATCTTTCGTAGAACAGAATTCTCCAGTCTCCGCTGAATTGTTGTGTTTTATTATAGTTTCCCGTATAAGAGTATTATTATTATTTTCATATTTATAATGATGAAATCAGTCTATTACTTTTTATCTCTATGAGGAAGCCTAGGTGATCAAAATTACCTTAAACATTGCGTCACAAATCTGATAATTTATTACTATACATTATAAATTATTCAGAAGATGAACCCTATTCGTATGGAACAACCTCACAGGGGACCATTGGCTCGAAATTCAAACTTCCAAACAATATGGTGTTCATGTAAACGATGTAACAGAAGGTAAAGGAAATAGAGAAAGAAGAGATCTGTTATTAGAAAAGAAAAAGTGAAGTAAAAAACTAATAAATTAGCCTAACTAGGCTGCATATTGTAGGCTTCTCAGGAACATTCTGTACGATCACCTTTTTGCCACAATCTTCTGAAAGTCTATCTTTTCGTAGTCTTGTCAACACACCTCATTCCAAACATCTGAACCTTTTCATTTCCCCAACTCTATGTAATATCCCCCACCCCACCCCCCGCCCTCCTCTACTCCCATAGTTCTCGTCTCCCACATCGTAGTCCTGCCATCTTTGGCCTCCCGTAACCGCCATTATCGATTTTTTTATTTTGTATCTTGTATCCAAGTCTACATTTTTGTCAGTTTCTTGCTTGTTTGTCGTTCTGTCTGTTAGCAGGAGCAAAATAATGATTGGATGTCGAACCAAACCTGGATAAAATGCCCCGAACGACTGATTTATAGGAAGTAAAATCCCGGGGTTATTACCCGCATCAAAATCATTTAACAGATGACCGGTATCTGCTGAACTACTTTGTATCTTATACAGACATATATCTCCCAACTCGCAAACATACATATATATATATATATATATATATATATATATATATATATATATATAAATATGCATGTATATATAAATTGTGTGCATGTATATATGCATGTGTATATATATACATATATATAATATTGTTTGCATGTATATATGCATATATATATGCATGTATATATACATATATATATATATATATATATATATATATATATATATATATATATATATATATATATGTGTGTGTGTGTGTGTGTGTGTGTGTGTGTGTGTGATAAAATGAACAATATAGCAGTAATTTTCATCTTTTAGATTTTTAGCTTTTCGCACATAACTAAAGATACATGAAATAAAAGAAGCGTTGTGAAGTCTTGTGGGCAACAATTACTTCAGCAGGTAACAATAATTTCCTGTGAGGAAGACTGCCCGGAATGCATGCACTTACCCAGATACACACATATACATATACATACCCAAACAGCGGTGGCCACAGCCGGATATACATCAATGAGGAGGAGGACATAAAGACTTGCTACAAAGGGTCAGTTTATTCCCGACGTTTCGTAATGTCTTCTTTACATTTTCAGTGACTGTACAAAATAAATAACATATATTACAAAAAGGCCATAAATTTAAATTTAAAAATTAAAGTTGCACCATGATTACAGATTAAAAATTTTTTTAGAGGGAACAATTAAAAATAACAACTTAAAAACAAAACATAAAATACCTAACATATATATATATATATATATATATATATATATATATATATATATATATATATATATATATGTATATATGTATATATATATGTATATACACATAATAACAAAAAGTAAGCAGAGCTGGACCAACCTATTCAGAGGCAATGTTATGACTGAAGGAAAACGAAAGACTAAGAGAGGTACAGTGTGCAGGCAGAGGTTTGGCTGTTTGACAAGGGGACGCGTCGTTTAATCATTAACGATTCTAAAATTGTCAATTCATGGCTGCTGGAAGCTCGCCCTAAAACTGAAAAGTCCTTATTTTCAACAGAAGTTTTACACATTCTAGAATTATTTCTGATATTAGAAAACTTTGGGTTTGTAATTTTACTGCCTGCTCTACAGCTTACTCCACGATGAGAGTCTATGCGTACCTTCAGAAGCCTCCTGGTGGTTCCAATATAAGTTCCTAAATTACATTTAGGACACGTATAGCTATTCTCACACCCGGAGGACATATAAGGGCATAAACGATCTTTGTACTTGAATAACGACCCCATGGTAAAAGGATTGACAGGTATCAGGTGGACCTTAAAGGCTCCAAACTTATTTTGGATATGTTATGAAAAGTTTTCCTAAAAGTATCATCAAATAAAAACGGAAATTTTGCATAAAAATTCAATTTGGGAACGTTATAAATTGTAGGCTTGAGGGAGAAGTACTTCTCTAGAAGTGTGCGAAGTATCTTAAAGACCAGTTCAGACGGGAAGCAATTTTCTTTAAAATATTTACATACAAAAACGATCTCATCTTGGAATAGAAACCAAATCAGAGGTTAGAGTTAGAGCCCTGTGGAGGAGAGTAAAAGCAGAATTAATTTTAATTTAAAAAAACAAAAACTATAAAAATTTTACCCTAAGCCCGTAAACGTTCTTTTTCTAAAAATCGTGTTAAAAATATTTTGTCTAAGAACAGGGACGTCCAAAAAGGAAAGTTGATTTTCATTTTCTTTTTCCAGGGTAAACTTAACATTGGGATGTTGTAAATTTAGAAACTCAAGAAAGGACTCAGCATCATAATTATGTCTAAAAAGGGCAGAGGTATCATCAACATACCTTACATAAAAAAGGGGGCGGCAGGCTAAGGGACAGTCATCTAATAAGTGCTCCTCCAGGGAGCACATAAAAATGTTGGCAAAAGTAGGACCGAGAGGACTTCCCATCGCCATGCCGTCAACCTGCTTGTATAACTTACCGTTGAAAATAAAGGCTGTGTCCAGCGCAGCCAGGCTTAAGAGAGTTTTAAAAAACGTACGGTTAAAACCACTGAAAGCTGTGTCGGGTTCAGGAAAAAACATTTAAAATGATATTGATAGTTTCCTCCACAGGTACATTAGTAAATAAGAATTCTTCATCAAAGCTGGTCATGAACAGGTCTGATTCTTGCAATAAAATCTATTCTTTAAATTGACGTGAATTTTTTTTAAATGAAATTATTTCTAGTTAATGGCTCAAGCAAGGGAACCAGAAATTTTGCCAGTTTTTAATTAGGGGCGTTATATGATGCAAGAATAGGTCGCAAAGGAGTAGGCCTACTTTGTTTATGAATCTTTGATAGCCCATAGAGGATACCGTAAGACGAGCCTGAGATAAATAATTCTTGTTAAGTTTCACTATTAAAAATACTTTCACTTTTCAGAGTTCTCAAGAAACGGTTAACTTTATCTTCAGTTTTAAAATGTTGGAATAATCGGGAGATCCAATCATTTGAAATTTGGAGGAATCATTGAGAATGATTTCCATTTTCGTAATATAATCTAGTTGATTCAACAAAACAACTCCCTTACCTTTATCTGGTACTCCTTTGCCACCTATTCTTTATTCTTTATTTGATGATACTTTTAGGAAAAACTTTTCACAGCATATCCAAAATAAGTTTGGGCCTTAAAGGTCCACCTGATACCTATCAATCCTCTTACCATTGGGTCGTTATTCAAGTACAAAGATCGTTCATGCCCTTATATGTCCTCCGGGTGTGTGTATAGATATACGTGTCCTAAATGTAATTTAGGAACTTATATTGGAACCACCAGAGGCTTCTGAAGGTACGCATAGACTCTCATCGTGGAGTGAGCTATAGGACAGGCAGTAAAATTACAAACCCAGAGTTTTGTAATATTAGAAATAATTCTAGAATGTGTAAAACTTCCATTGAAAATAAGGACTTTTCAGTTTTAGGGCGAGCTTCCAGCAGCCATGAATTGACAATTTTAGAATCGTTAATGATTAAAAAACGATTCGTCTCCTTGTTAAACAGCCAAACCTCTGCCTGCACACTGTACCTCTCTTCAGTGGCGTTCCGGGGGAGGGAGGCTGTTTGAAATCGCCCCCGGGCCCCAAAGTTGAGGGGGTGCCAAATCTTCTTACTTTTACCATTGCTGCTATTTTTACAGGACAAGCTTAGAAATTTTGTGGCCCCTGTCCTGGTCAAGGCCCCATTTATATTTGGACCTTTTATTTGTACTAAATGGTCCCAATTTCCAATTTTGTAAACAAAAATCTAACAATAATGTTATTTAAAAGAAATAGGGCTTATACAGGGGCTCCCCTCCCAAAATCGTAGAGCCCATTATAGACCTTCTCATACGGATCGGAGGAGGGTGGGTAACGTTGACTGGGGTAAGGGCAGGGCCGATCTAAGGCAATTGATAATTAGCGGTCCTAATTATCCTCTGGGGTTCCCATAATTGCCCCATTTACCCAGATAATACATGTTTAAATGATTCAATGAATTAAGTGGATCTTCAGTTATTCAGTGTACACCTAGTTTTAAGAAATAAAATTTCTTGAAATTTGCATTTACAAGTGCCTTTAAAATGATCCTGATAGCATCAGCTGGGCTCTACAAAGGTTCCTGGGAGACCCAAATCTACTTGGACATGAACTACTGTATAAGAAAGGCCCCAGATGGTGGAGATTTGTGGAAGATAAAGCACAATAGGCATTCATGAGAGAACCCACTATGACCCATTGTGTCATGCAGCTTTGGATGCTATAATGATGACTGATGAAATCCAATAATTTAGTTTTCTTCAACACTGCTCTCAATGTGTCAATGTAGTTGCATATTCAATCACCTTCCCTCCTTATTCCAATTTATCATTTTTTTTCATAAAACTGAAAACTGTGATTACAATATATGTCCCTTGCAGTCATTCTTCTTGTATTCCTACTCATTCCTTTGTCTTGGTGTCATAAAGAACTGTATTCCTACTCATCCCTTTGTCTTGGTGTCATAAAGAACAAGATTAAAACAAAACATAACATATAAGGTTGATGAAACTTAGATGATACATTAACTGGACAGAAAGAAAAGTAAACCAGTCTAGTAAAAAAAGAAAGGTCCAAAGAAGTGAAAAATAAAATAATGATAAAATGTAGATATTTCCGAAAGATTCTAAACTCGCAGAAAAATTGTGCACTATCACAAAGTATTTCTTCTGAAATTTATATGAAACCCAAGGACTTTGCAATAGAAGTCTGATCTGTTTTGAAAGACTAGTGTTTCTGAATGAAAAGACAAAAGAATAGGAATAAAATTGTTTACTTTGGGTGAAAATTAAACAGTTATGTGTTCTTTGAAAACTGTGTTAAACCGTAAATGAAAAACTTCAGATTCTTAATATCATACATCCTTGTTTAGTACTTGTCTTTTGTTGCTTATGTTGCTGAAGTTAGCTCTTCAAACTAGACGGACTTAGTGCCACTAGTATTCCCAAGACAAACTACTATACTGATTCTGTCATCTTTCCTGCCTTGATGCTAGACTGCAATAATTCCTAGAACTACAGTAAACACAGAACAAATCAAAGTAAAGCTTATCATTTTCTGTTGGAACCTGCAGATTCTGCATCAGGGGAATGTGGGTCGTGGTCTTTCTTTAGTAATTTTGCAGTGGAGGTGACTTGCAATCTGCAACTGCTAGCAGTTAGCTGAGTAATCTGACTATGGTATAATTAGTAAGCATCACTGGAATAAAGAATAAAAATGGATACTCCAAGAATAAATACAAGCTGGAATATAAAATCTAGGCCAAAGACAAAGTGCTGGGACCTTTGAGGTAGTTCTGGGTTGGAAATAATCTAGAAACAATTATTAGGAGAGGGTGGGAAGTAAGATGGAAGAAAGAGAATATAAATGGAGGTATAGTAAAAGGAATAAAAGGGGTTACAAAAGGTCATAAAACTATTAAAACAACAGCTTCTTAGATAACCCAAGAGCTTCTTGTTCTCCGTGTGTATGAGCAATTAAAGCTAACAACTTTGTCTAACACATCACTGGAGTTCTTGAGAACCAACCCAATTCACCTTTATGACAGCATTCTTAGGTTCTTACCAGAAAGCCAAGAGTTTTAATTATTATTTATGCACAAGGATGGACAAAGAGCTAAACTGAGTCAAACACCAAACAATTTTATTTAAATTTTGGAAATTACAGACTTTGCATGAGAGAACTGGTCCAGTTAGAACCTTGACACAGGATTCTAGTTTGTTCCTTCTCATGGTCCAGTTAGAACCTTGACACAGGATTCTAGTTTGTTCCTTCTACAAATAAAAATCATGTCTAGGTTGAGCTAGCAAGAACAAGGTTGGAAACAGAAGGGGGAACAAGGGAACGGAATGGATGAAACTCAGTGGATTGCAACCCAAGAACAATCGACAAAACCTACCACTTCTGCATCTCTCTCTCTTCACCTGCTAAGACTGACACAGACTATGACACCTATGTGGAAGGGAAGCCTCAAACTCTTTTCCAAGCCTTGAAGATGTTTATAAAAGAAAAGTGGGCACCACTCCTTGCTACCTACCTCACCCAAAAAACTTTTAACATAGTCAACAGCACGACACTATACTATATAAAAAACTAATGAAAAAGTTAAGCCACAGATATTACAAACCTTTGAACTTCTACCACAAGTATGATGATAACAGTTTTGAAGCTTTGCAAGACAAGGAGACTCAATGCACAAACTTTCGTGAATATTAATTACTTTCATCTATGACTGCTAACTTGACACAGCACTAGATGAAGGAACTTAAGAGTGAAAGGACCTTTTTAGTGAAAAAATTCTTCTCCATAAATTTAGTTACTTGATTTCCAGCATACCATTGCAATATGCCTTGGACATACTACTAGCTAAGCCTCCACAAGCCAGTAAAAGCAAAGATAGAAAACACTGCAGACTTTCCTCTCTCTCAATCACATCACACCCTGCACTGTCTCTTGCACACGACTGGGTACCACCAAAAGTTTTGTGAAAACTTTTATTTTTGTATTACCCCTCTCTCACTTCTTCAGTATAACAGCAGCACCAATATGCAGTAAATGTGCCTTGCTGTCGAATTTCTCAGTTCCAGAAATCCTTTATTCCTCACACTGTTGGACTGTGGAACAGCCTCCCAGAGGATGTCGTGCAATTGGAAGTTCAGAAGTTCAAGCAAAGGTGCAGTGCATTACTACCCCAATACTATTCTCCTTGCATTTCAATACATATTTATCTATTTGTTACTTTACTGATTTATTCTTTTTTTTTAATAAATGAGTGGGATCTCTCCTTTCAGTATTTCCCTTTAACTCCTCTTACTTCTTGCTAATGAAGCTTGAATTTCAAGCCAATGGCCCCTGCAGGCTTGTTCCATAAGAATAGGTTTCATCTTCTGAATAATAATAATATAAACCAGTCTGCATGAATGACCTGATGATGATGCATTTGACAAAACGATGAAACTACTTTACTTAACAGGCACCAATGCTTCGGAAACCTGAGTTTAACTCAACCTTATGACATTTCCATTAATGCCAATGATCTTGGAGTTGGTGTTGTATTACTGCAGAACAGTTATCATGGTGTGGGTCACAACTGATGAGGAATTAATCTGCTTTGATATTGGGTATGGAACCTTGCCCTATTTATTTTCAAAGTAGTCAGTCTCCCACCAATGTTCCTTGCCCTATTTATTTTCAAATAGTCAGTCTCCCACCAATGTTCCTTGCCCTATTTATTTTCAAAGTAGTCAATCCCCCACCAAGGCTTAGTCTGACTACAACCACCCTGTATTTCTGGATTATGGGTATAACTATTAAGCACGTTCATAATGACAAAAACTCATTTATTATTTGCCACATATGGCCCACCCATTTGTTGTATGAGTAAGAAGATGGAAGAGATAAACCAGCAGGTCTAGCCAATACCAAGTACAGATTCTTATTAGCTTTTTATCTTTATTGTTCACTTATAAGTTCTATACTAAATTTACAATAATTATTGCTAGTTATGAGTTTAAAGTCACTGATGTTAGTGTTGTCTGATATACATATCAAGAAGCATAATAAACATTAATCATATGTGTTGTTCTCAGCTAAGTTCACAATTGTTCAATGTAAGTTTAGTGTCAAATATGTTATTTACTGTCTGATATATATATTAGGAAACATAACTAGCCATAACCGTAAGAGTTTTTTTCTCTTCCTCCATTCTGGGCTTGTAAGGGTATTCCAAAACTTTTTTAATAACTTACTGGCAGCGAGATTTCCTTTAAGTCCTATTTTTTATAGTGTAGCTGCTACTCTTCCTCAAAGTTCAATGGGAGCTTTTTCTTCTCATAAGGGAGGACAATGTTGCTCATTCCTTTGTAGCACTATCAGATACTAGGGTGGTGGAGACAAATGACTATTTCTGCCATATATTCTCGTTTCCCAGCCATCACAAAATTCTGAAATTCCGTCTTCACACGACTAATTGTTTCAAAAGTGAAGAGACAGAAGGCTGATGCCTCCCAGAAAGGTTATTGGTTCTGTAAAATTGTTGTTGCACTATATTTTCCATTAAACTGGAGAAAGTTTGCTTCTCTGCTTTTGTTAATATGGTTGCTTCTATTTGGCTTTCATTGGTATATTATTATTAGGCAGGATAACCATCTCCTTCAACAGTTTCTGAATTCCTATTGAAGGAGGGACCAGGCACCATTCAGTAATGGGAAAGGCCACTCTGTCCCAAAATTCTATATGCTCAACTTCAATCATTTTCCTTTCATTAATGAGGTATTTTCCATCTTGTGAAAGGATGAACACTGAGGTGTCTCGCCAAGGATTATCAGTATTATTCTCAGGGGCAGATATTGGTGCCTGTACTACATTCCGATTTGAGGTTTACTGTCTGACCTGGTCTTATTACTGTTACGAGTCGGAGCTTTGGAAGTCAGTAGGCTGCCTCCTGTTACCCATTCTGATTTCAATGGGGATCTAGGTAACTGATTCAACTTCTTTTTGGGCTTAGGTTTTTTATTGCCCTGTTTCCATGACATAAGACTTTTGGTGACAAACCTATCTCTGCCTGGGCAGACTGTTGCAGCCTCTCAATCCTCTAGTTTAAGGGATGAGAAATTTTTACACATCACACCTGATTCCATAACCAGGACAGACTTGAATTCCTTTTGGGAATCATGGATAGCATCTTTGATATGCTGATGCTCAGTAGTGAGTCCTCAAAGGAGTTACACTCTCATGGGGTCATCCTTGATACTGTTCATGATTTCTATATATATATATATATATAAACACATATATATATGTATACAGGAATTCTGAAAAATTACTGCAAGCAGAATTTTCCCATCAAGGAAGCCTGCATGAACTGATGAGCAAAGGCAGTCATATCTTCACTGCCTGGCAGTATAGAAAGTACAGCAGCAACTAAATTTCCTATCAGGGAAGCCTGCATAAACTGATGGGCCAAGGCAGTCATATCATCACTGCCTGGAAATATAGTAAGTAGGGTAAACAGTTTTTTCCTAACAGAGAAGCCTGCATGAGCTGACTCAGTCAAGGCAGTCATATAACCACTGCCTAGCAGTACAGAAAGTACAGCAAGCTGAATTTCCTATTAGGGAAGCCTGCATAAACTTTGAGGACTCACAGCGGCTACAAAAATAAGTTTTTTCCTACATCAAAACTTGTTTTATAAAAATGAGGTAGAGAAAATTCCTTCACTTCAGGACAAGAAATCTGTCTCTTTTGCAAGATGTGTGTCAACCCAAAGTCTTAGCCTATCCCATAGGTAATTTTCCTTTTTTTGCAAAGAAGCATGGCAAGCACCTCTCCCGCATTACGGAAAGCTTTTTGCATAAAGCAATCATTACAATGAAACACCTTCTTCTATATAAATTTAACCTACATCTCTTATTTTACCTACAGAAGAGACTGATCACAGGATGTTAGCCTAAAAAATTTCACCCTGCACAATGAAACAGAAATGTTAATCTAGACTGTAATTAAGTAGTCATCTGAAAATGCCAAAATTGGCAAAAAAAGATTTCAGTCTGCTACACCTATGAAATATAAGATGAACTTAATCCTCACAATCATAACATAAACATTCACAGTTGCTCACTTATGAGTACAGTATCTGGAAAAAGAACTTGATACAATTCATCAACAGCAAACCCATTTACTCTACCCTGCATATACGTATTACTTAGAAGACTATCAATAAAGCAAACAAAATACACTACAGAAGTCCCACATATAACAGACTTTTAACAATAAAATAAAGCTTCCTTACACTGAAAACATTAAAAAAGGACTGAACACCTCAAAAATGACAATCAACTCATTTTTCACTAACCTAAATTCATCAGTCGTTCACTCAATAATGTATATTAAAACAAAAGCAAGCAGATGCCAGTGTTTATAATATGCAATAACCGTCATGAAATTTACACCAAGGAGACTAGTAGATCCATCTCATGAAGATTAATAAAGCGTAAATGATCAGGAAGACTTGGTTCAGACAGATTTAACAAGGTATAAGCTAATGATGACCAAAACAACTGACCTCCTTTCATCATAAAACAACTGCCATTTCCCATCCCACCAACATCAATTTTCCACACCTGCATATTCCATTCCATATAAATACTGTACCCTTATAACGCTTGCCAACCGTCCACATTCACTGGTGATCAAGACTGAAATATTTCCAATCAATATACAGGCAGTCCCCAGTTTACGACGGGTCCGGCTTACGACATTCCGAGGTTATGACGCTTTTCAAATATATTCATCAGAAATTATTTCCCGGTTTACGAAGTATGTTCCAGGGTTACGACGCGTCGTACACCGATCTGACAAGAAATATGGCTCCAAACCAGCAGAATAATCCAAATTTGGAGGCTTTTTTTATGAAAAACTCAATAAAAATGCAGTTTACATCGTTTTCAATACAACCATTAAAAGTATGATTTTCTTAGGATTTTTGACGATTTTCGACAATTTTTCGGTTTACGACACGGCGTAAAAACAGAACCCCGTCATAAACCAGAGACTGCCTGTATATATATGGTTTACTTACAGAACTTTGAGTAAATAATTGCCCACTGCTGCACATATGCAACAAACATGATGGCAATTTTTGATGGCGAGAAGAAAACAATATCAATAACTAGAGATACTCTACTTACCAATGCCATACATTAACTTCAGTCTTTCCATTCCTTGTCACTACCACCTACAGCCTAAAAAATGTAAAACAACTAAAAGTAACTGTAGCATCTTGAATACTCCACAGTTTTAACAGGCAAAAATTATTATAGTATTAAAAACAACGACGTAATGTCTGTTTTTATTAGAGAATATTATTTCGATTTTATGAAGAATCATATTGTAGTCAGTTCTGAAATGAATTTAAGTTATATGTCATGAGCGTAATAAACGCAAGTTATTCCACTAACAATAAAAGTAATTGGAAGGATTCGTCATTCAGTGCCATGAAACAACTTCTCTGAGCCTCGGTAGATTATCCCTCCACTGTCAGATCAGCTCTGCTGCCAATAGATGAACCGTTCAGGAAATGAATTTCACTTTTAACAAATGATGCCAAAATGACATTAACGTCATTGGCCCTTCATGCTCTCACTGGTTGGGACGACCCACTAAAGAACCATAATGGAACAGGGCACATGATAACCTCTGCCATTCGATGTTAGTTAATAAGTTATGTTAACCCCTGTTGGCACTACTGTTGGCAATTGTAGACGAATCTGGTTCAGGAAATGATATAGTGTCGTTTGTTTGGGAGGATCTTTAAGAGTCCCTGAATAAGTAAGCGTGCCCTTCTATTTTTTTTGGTAAAGAAATGAGGTGATTATATAGGCCCATAAGCACGCGCTTCTATTTGCTTATAATTATCCCTAATCTTTTACGGGTAAAGTAAACGACAGAAACTAAATACAAGAATTACCTCACATCTGTTTCTTGGTAAATTTAATGTTTTAATGATGTTTCTTTCACTCGAAAGGTTGATTATTAGTCTGGGACGTGCTATGAACGCGGCTTATGGTAGCTGTTGAAGTTCCTCACATTTTTTATGAAGCAGATTGACTCCTGTTACTTTTTTGTTTCAACTACTGTATGGTATTTGCAATTTTCTTGCAGAAGAATACTATGCGAACAATTTACTCATCAGTATTACAAACATGACAGTGAGAAATCTGAGTCATTCTCATTTCTTGTTTTCTTTCAGTTTCCATTTTAGTGATTTAAGTTCACTTATTCACAGCTGAATGATCTTGTCGGAGGTATTCTTTGTATTCACTGAAGCCTCTGGAGTTTATAAATAGTTAAAAACTCTACTTGTCATGAAAATGGGAAATGGCTTACCGTTCAAGTGGCTGATCCCACTTGGTTTATGCGATGAATTCCATATATTTGTCTGTTCTTCATCATTGATTTGATATTCTGGAATAATCGTCACAGTAAATCTAGAGGTCGATGAACGTTCTCAGTTAAATGATAAGCATAAATGTTTGATATAGAATCCTAAGTGACATATTCCGTTCTTCAAGAATTTACACAAGCTCTTTTTCGACGTCCAACCTCGACAAAATCCTTATTTTTAATGATTTTATCCAGTAACTTTTTTTTTTTTTTCTTGCGTTAAATATTAAAATAAATAGAATGATACTAATATTTGTTACCTTCTTAGTGTAAATTTGGTTTCGGAGTGACAGCATATACTCCTCTCTCTCTCTCTCTCTCCAGGAAATGTGCGTATGTGTCACTGTGTGAATTTGTGTGTTAGTAGGAATGCATGAGCACAAGTGAAAGTGTATTACAAATCCATCGTTACATTCAATCTATTTTCACGTGGCTGAAAAGAAGTCCATTGTAACCTGAAACAAACACCGTTATTAATCCATTAATTCAAGATTCCCCAATTAAGACAATAATTCTTGATATATTTAAGACATTACTGAGAAACTTTAAATATTGTTAATTGTTTTCGGAGATATTTAAACATGAGATCACTTTTCTTTTCTTTTACTTCCTAATTGTCAACATTGTAGCAAATACCTCTCATGCTCAGTTCTCTCCTACGTCTCTCGACATCTCTACATTTTACGTCAAATTTACTGGGATTTCTTATGCTATCCACAAAGTTTCAACGATTTTAATACGTCTATATTGTGCCCTTGATTTCCTTTGGTTTTAAAATCTAAAATATTTTTGCCTCGATTGTCAATAGTGATAGAAGTGAACTTATCATCTACGAAAGGGAACACTACTTGATAAGCCACTTAGTGAGCACTCAAACGGAAAAAAAAAATAATTTAAAGTTTGTTGACATAACAATCAACGGGTATTTCTTAAATTTGACGTCAAGATGAATTTCCAAGAAATGATTATTGTACATGCATCTCTTTCATAAATACGATAAACATACTGTATTATCCTCACTGAGCTTTGCCCAAAAACGATAATTTACCTAAAATTGGTCAGCGTCTTTTTGACCATTTTCTGTCACTGGTAACGTTTTCTTTTCGTTTATGGCGGGTAACTGATTTATCTTCGGACGTTAGTATGGGAATTGCACTCCTTTTTTGGCACCAATTGTACGCCAATATTTACCTTACATTTGCTTATACTTCTTCAACAGAAAAACACTGACGATTCTTGTCAATATTTTTATAAATACACCTTATGGAATCCGCTTAATTTTTGTTCCAACTTTTCTATACTTTCCATCAATATGTTGGATGAAGGAAACAAATCGGGTAACAGTCATACACAAATTGAAATCCCATTATATCAATAGGAATTTCTGTGGATTCTCGGTGAATTCATAATCATGTTAATTATCTGTAGAGAATAATTATTCGTGAATAAAAAAAAAATAAAGAAACCAGTGGCGCTGCAGAGATGAGAGAAAGGGTGCAACAAGAAATAACAATTACAGTTATCACATAAAGTACATAAAAAAATATTTTCCTTCTACAAGCTCTCTATAAGTAGTATTTGAACTGATATTTAATATGGTAATTAAGGATAATTATTTTCTGATACCATTAGAGGCTATCTTACAGAGTGAATAGATTAAAAAAGAACATGCAACTCATTAGCACTTTTGTCTGGGGAAGTGGGAAGCAGGGGATTCTCTCTCTCTCTCTCTCTCTCTCTCTCTCTCTCTCTCTCTCTCTCTCTCTCTCTCTCTGTGTGTGTGTGTGTGTGTGTGTGTGTGCTATTTGATCGGTTAATCGTAACTAAATGATTTAACAGTCATAAGTTTTTAAGTAATGCATGCGTATTAGCAAAATAATTCAGTGACAAGTACTGAGGACGGATTACTTCTCTCTCTCTCTCTCTCTCTCTCTCTCTCTCTCTCTCTCTCTCTCTCTCTCTCTCTCTCTCTCTCCTAGTTATTTGATCCCTTTTCAGATGCACTTATTTCCAAACCTCATTCTCTTCTATAAATGTGTGAATGATTTTAAGGCAGTGGATTACAAATGATAGGAAGAAATAGCATATGATGCTCCTAGTTTTTATAACTTTCGTTTTATTTTCTCGTTGAGCTGCATCTTTAGGCCGAACGTCATCAACATCCCCTCCAAAGGAGCGTGACCCAAAAGGACCTCTCTGAAATTCCTCTATATCTTCCACAGATCTCTACTCTTCTCCAACCACCCTTCTCATAGTTCTCATCACTTTAGGCCTGATCTGTCAGCTCCTCTGGTGCCCACAGGAGCCCTGTTGACAGTATCAGGTACTATGCTCCCAAGGACTTTGCGAAGGACATATCCAAGCAATCTCTATTTCCCTTTCTTCACCATCTCATCTGCACAAGGGACTTCCGTGGTTTTTCTTATAATGTCAGTTCTAACTCTATCCTGTTAGCTGAATCCTACTGTTCTTTGTAAAGCTTTATTTGGTATCTTTGCTGTAACTCTCAATTCCCAGTCATCAGGCTTTCCTGCTCCATTCCATAGTCTGCAAAACAATCTAGTTCGTATACGAGGTGTCATTTTGGTTGCTGATAAAATGATTTCTGTAGTCATTCCTTCACAACAGCGTTTTCAGTGCCAATAGTTTGTTTATTATTGATTCCCTCTCAAAAATTGTAAATTGATTCTTTTGTATCAATCAGATAAGACCCCTTAAATCTCTTATTCACGACTTTAAAAAAACACTCCCTGAAGCAGTTTCTTTCATCTTCATCTTCAATCCCTCGTTTTAGTAGGTATTTTCCTCATTTAACCTGTGTACGTTGCATTAATAATTCTATAGGCTACCATGACAAAAACGCCACTCCTTGAATACATGGGGGCTCGTCCAAATACTCTCTCTTTTATCACCCTAATCTTCGTCTAACTCCACTTTCTAGGCTTGAATACATATCACGTTGGCTAAGGGCCCGTTGATATGCGTATTTTTACCTGATGGTCAAGTAATGATAAACTGTACAGACGAAACTAGAAATACTGAATTTATTCCACGCTAGGTCGGTCGCTAGTAAATCAAATTACTTTACTGATAAGTTACAATGTACCAATAGCCCATTGAAATGTTGTGTATAGTTCGTGATAAACTTATATCTCATGCACAGCTAGCATACAGGTTATTTGTGAAGACAGATTTATTCAGTGATTGTATTTAAGTCTTTAATCGAATGGGGCTAGGTAAACATTCCTGATTAATGTAATATTCAATACTATTTGGCATGTATATTCATCCACTGCGTATCATTTTCCACAGAAAATCATTAAAAGTAAAGCTTTTTTCAGGCAAGCATCAAAGTACTTTTATTTATTTGAACAGATAATAAAATTATTTCTCTTAAAGTAACCTTAAGAGGAATCTGTCTCCTGTCTGTCTGTCTCTCTTACACACACATAAATATACCTGTGTGTATGTGTGTGTGTATATATATATATATATATATATATATATATATATATATATATATATATATATATATATACTATGTATATATATACATACAGGTATATATATATGTGTGTGTGTGTGTGTGTGTGTGTGTAAGAGAGACAGACAGACAGAGACAGAAGAGGTAACAGCCTTAATAGCTAATTAATCAGGATTCGAGTCTAGACAATAAATCTAAAAAATTTTTTTTTTGGTCTTTCGTTGTTCTCTTAGATTTAATACTTTGATTGAATAGAAATTACATGTGAGCGATAGTGTCGTGAGGATTTCTAAAACCTCATATTTGTTTGAATAATTCTTACGTTTTAGTTGTTGAAGCCCTCCTTAGTAGCAAGTAGATACAGGAAGTTTTTATACACGGTAACTGAAACTTTTTTTTTTTTTTTTTTTAAAGGGTAAATGAACCCTGTCATCTTGATTAGAAAATTAATGTTAGTTGCAGAACACGATGCCGGCAATTAGTTTTAGAGGTCACTCAGCGTAATGATGCTGGAGGATCAATATTAGGAAGCAAACTTTGTGGGGTCCGAAGTGAATCATACTGTTACATTTCTGTTCGTCATTTATTTGCTTTCTCCTAAGCCTATTCCACTAAATAATTCATCCCCGTAGGGGGATGAGGGTAATGCCGCCACTGCACCTCACGCGGTGCACTGTAGGCATTACTTGATGTTCTTTTCAGCGTCTCTTCGGCCCGTAGCAGCAACCCTTGTCATTCCTTTTGTTATACCTCCGTTCATATTCTCTTTCTTCCATCATACTTTCCACCCTTTCCTAACAGTTGTTTCAACAATATTTTCAGCCTTGAATGATCTCATAGGTCTCAGCGCCTAGCCTTTGGCCTACATTTTATATTCCAGCTAAATAACACGGCAGCACGGCAAGCGTTCTTTTCATATGCCTTTTAACTATACTTAGATGAATGTAAAAGGTTTCTCGACCGTGGAATCAGAATCTACTGTGGAACTGCGAAGCATTGAAATGAAAAAGGTGAAAAGCCTGTTAAGGATTTTGTCGTAATTTAAAATTTGTCAACATAATAAAAAGGACGCTAAAAATTTCTCCTTGATTACTTGTATGTGATACCACTCTGACTTTTTAATAATAGTGATATAATAAAGTACGTAAATATAAATTATGCATAGATGAAAATAACTATAATACACGTATATTCGAGGACTGCGAATAGTAAAATAATTATAACATAACTTTTTCTTCGCCTGAGACCATACATAATGTATGTACAGCTCGCAAGTACAATTTGGTAAACCTTAAGAGCGAACGGTTACTCGCAAAACAAGAGCAGTAATAATAGTAATAATGATTTCTTTATCGTCGGAGGACGGTGCAAGCACCCTGGAGGTTCCTTTAATAAAGGAATTAGTAGGTACAAAAAATTACACGTAAGGCCGGCCTGGCATTAGATCATGCAATTTGAGAATGTATGGCCAGGTTAGAAGGATTGATCAACAGTTTCTTATTCGTCCAACTAACAGGATTGCCCAACAATTCTCTGGCCCATACTGACATTTGCTCATACATCAGGTGCAGTCTTTCGCGATGTATGATCAGACATGTTGGACATACATGTCTGAGAGTGTGTGGCCCGCCCAAGGGTGATGTCCAGTTGGGAGGGGGGTCCAGACAATACCTCTCTCAGGCCCTGCTGAGTATGTTCACGTCAGGGTTGCTGGAAGACTGACTAGAGTTGATGTTGTTGTTGTTGTTGTTGTTTTAGATTAATGTGTCCTTATGCCAGTATGGGTTCTTGCTCTTGAGCAGTGACGCTTCTTGAGTTGCCGTGAATGATACAGTTTTCATTGACATTAGTGACGAAAAGTTTCAAACGCTGACGAAGGAAAAGGCTGAGGCTTGCAAGAGGTAAAAGCTGAAAGTAAATGTCAGCATTTAGCAGTAATGTCCATGTAAGGATGATATGTATAAGGGCTGTTAAGATAGTGGTCATTCATTGAAGACTAATACCCTGGAGTATAAAATGCGATTCATTTTGCCATAAGGAATCGAAATACCGTAGTAACAGATTACTTAAAAAAGAAGTCTTATATTTTTCTATGAAAATCTTAACACCGTCTTCTCCCACTAACAATTCAGATAAAGACGGATTTACAACAGTTATCAGAATGTCTATGAATTATTTGTGTTGCGTGTTTTTGCATTACTTGAAGAAATCAATCGTAAAGGCCACTACAGAGTTGATACTTAAGGGGAATAAAGAATATTGGTTAGTTAACATTTTGAAACTATAGTTCTAAAAATATTGCTTTCAACAAATTCTTCTTCTTAACAATTTTGAAAATTGTCACAATTTTGAAAATTGTTTTTCTACCAAAGCTAATCTTAGTTATACTCTTAAATCCTGTCTCATCGAGTAAATTCACGAAAGAAAGGTTATGCCAGTTGGTTTGAATAGCGAACAACAGACTGAATTTTCACCTGACATACTTTTTATCAGTAACGTGTCAGTGACGTTTATGTATTTTTGATGCGATCTTTGCCTCACCCACTGTTTCATTTGAGGCAAATGTCAAGGGAAGGAGAGGGCCGAGTGTGTCTGAGCGAGAAGAAATCAATTTGTGTGGCAGTGTTTGGTAATGCCTCATCTGGATCACTGTGCTCCCTCCTCGTCTTCGTCTCCTACGCTTTCCCCTTCCTCTGACGCGAAGTTTCAGCAGCTCTCTTCCTCCCTTCCCTTCTCCTCGAGCCCTTCCTCATCCGATACCCAAACGCTCGACGATGTTCTCCTCCAACAAGGCCGACGCCGCCTCGAAGAACCAGACTCTTCCTCCCAATCCTCTGGTGTCTGTGCAACCCATCCCTCCTCCCCGGACGCTGAATCTCCCCAATTCGTCTCAAACGGTCCCCTACTTCCAGCACAGCTTCTCCATGCCGACTACCCTCCCATCGACGTCACCTACGCGCCCTCACATCGGTGCCCTGTCTTCCACAAGCACTCACTCTGTATTCTCCATCACCCCTTCTTCCCCAGCGAGGCACGGTACCACCCCACCCAGCCGCTCTGCCTCATCTACCCCAACGGCTCCTCTGGCACCGCCCAATGCCCCGCACTACCCATCGATATTGCCTCCTCTTCACACGAATGTGTCTTCCCATCTTCCCGCCCCTCCCCAGTCGTCGAATCTGATGTCGCATACCATCCTTCCTCCCCTGCAGTCCTCCTCAACGGCCAAACCACCGACTGCAGATTCTCAGACCAAGGAGGAGCACACCATTTGACTCCCGACGATCGTGTTCCGTCGACGAGTGCGAATCCGCAACACGCCGCCCACCCGGTACTTCCCTCTGATCTGAGTTACAGAGTAATGTGATCAACAGTGAAAGATATCTGTCCATGAATCGTTATCATATTTTTCGTTATTTTCGACGTTTGTATGAAAAATCCGGAGAGGAAATAAGACAATGAGTTATTCCCGAATCTGGAATTCTGTGAATATCTATAGTGGCATTTTATATCATCGCTTTTTAATTACCAGATTATTTGACGTTTGAAGTCAGCTCTCATTGTTTACTTCATTACTTTAATTTGTCACCAAGAAAAGACCGTCATTTTCAGCGAAGTGATAGATATCTAACTTATGACATTCTTGAACTTTAGAAAAGAAAAGGCCGCGGAGAAAGAGCTCTTGATTTACTGCTCAAAGCTAGTACACCTAGAAGTGATGAATATTAATTCAAATCTGTCGCAGTGCCACGAAAATGTTAACTGTCAAACAAAGAATTCATTCTGCAGGAACTGATTGTCTACTGAATGTGATGCTGTAATCTGTGACAGTGACCTTTTTTTTTTTTATTGCAATCACATAAAATACGTCATTTCTAATCAGTACCGATCTCTCTCTCTCTCTCTCTCTCTCTCTCTCTCTCTCTCTCTCTCTCTCTCTCTCTCTCTCTCTCTCTCTCTCTCTCATTAATCTTTTCAGATGAAGTATATAACCTACGCATAACTTTTATCACTCAACATTCCGGTCTTATCAAGTGGATAATCGCTCCTCTTCACTGTTGTGCCTTTGTAAATGAATGTAATTTCGATTTCAAGTGGATAAAATATCACTATTTAGTTCCATCTCAGTATGAAATACAAAGCGCTCGAGTAAATTCTAAGACTACGGGTAAAACTGTTTATCAGTTTATATCTCTCAAAAGACATTAATAAAAGATTATCAATCATAATTTCTAGCTTTAACTAAATTAAGATTAACGTCAGAAGGTGAACCATATGTTTGAGTTCTTTTTGTAGTGGCATGTTGGAGCGTTATTCTTCAGCAAAATAGAAAGTACATTATTCATGCAAATGAAATTGAACCGTTTTTTTTTTTTTTTAAATCGTTGATGTATTTGTCTTCAAGTTAAAAAAGAACTTTTGTCGTTCCCAGAATAAGAAGAAAAAATTTAGAACTCATTTCCTTAGTCCGCTAAACTTACAACTGTGACATAAGTAGGCGAGGAAACTGAATGTATCTTATGTAGATGTCAGACGACCTTTTTTTTCAGTCATTAATAAAATTTTTACCCAACCTGGAAATAGCGAGAAATATACAGTATACCAAGTTCTTAAACTTTGGTTTGGCCTCACACGTATGCCACCAATAGACGGGAGATTCGTATCAATTAAAAATTACTGGACAGGTTCCAATTACATTCTCAATAATTAAGAATTGAAGCAAAGACAACAATTCACCGATAATTTGCGCGCATAAAAGTTTAATTTCACCTCCCTTGAAGCCAATACCTTTAATTATTGCTGTACGTTCCACTGACATTTACGACAAATAACCAGTTTTGAGGCAAAGACACTTACAAATCAATAAACTCTCGAAGTAACATTTGACGGCGACGTCCTTCGGACGAAGAATTTGGGGCTTGGGAATATTGATAAGTTATCGGTGAATTAATACTTATTATGATGATTACGTAGTTGAGGTCAGTTGTTAGTATATTAGTGTATTGTCTTCCTGAGTATCTCGAGTAGAATGAGAGAGAGAGATTATTTTGATGAATGCTATTTGAACAGTCTATAAAATGTATAGGGAAAATCTGAAGTGTGATGTAGGTTATATATCGACGAAATATATATATATATATATATATATATATATATATATATATATATATATATATATATATATATATATATATATATATGTATATGTATATATATATATATATATATATATATATATATATATATATATATATATATACATATACACACATATATATGTATATATATATGTGTGTGTGTGTGTGTGTGTGTGTGTGTGTGTGTGTATTACATACCCGTATGAAGACAGTGATGATGGGATTTTCGGGCGGTGATATTTCGGCTAGTTCTTGAGGATAAAAAGCTCTATGTGAGCTGAAGCTATCATTGTAACCGTTGGAAGAAAAATAAGCATATTTGCATGCACAGTATTTTCTTTGTTACCAGTATCTTTGAACGGGAAAATGAAAGTCTGTTAGAAATGATCTTCGAAATAACCTTTAAAAGGCAAAAAAGAGAGGGTTTTCATTTATTTATTTTTATTTATTTTTATTTTTTTTTAGGTATGACGCGTGAACTTAGAGTAAATGCTGTCATTTGTGTAGGTAAACGGTCTGAAGTGTATTAATGAATTTTTATAATATTCTAATGTGTAAATACGCACATAAAAGTATGGTTGTTTATATGTATGAATAATTTTTTTAACGCTGAAAAAAAAAACAAGCGGCCGATTTATGTACATTGATCGTGCGGAGAGGTGCATGAATGTCAATGCACGATGGTTCTGTGCTTCAAAACTGACAAGTTACCTAGGAGACAGACCACAACATCTCTGAGGAAGTGAGACACATGGTATGTCTCGAACTACGTTAATTGTTCAGCTCTTAGGAGAAATTAGGAAAACGCCATTCCTGTTGTTCTTCAAATGATCATTATTTCTTTCCTTCTTCTGACATTAAGAGAAAAGTAAAGAGGCGAATAACTCTCCTCCAGCGAGCTAATTTTCATCATGAACAACAATAATGTAAAATACGGAATTTTCGTGCAACAAGGATTACTTCATCAGCAGCGCACATCATTAGGATACTCGAGTGATATTGTTCTCTCCTAAATCATAACTGAATTTTGAAGTGCCCTTCAGCTGCCAGTATGAATTGTGATTGGTACTTGAACTTCCAGCAGCATAGACTTTTGAGATTGAAAAATAGAAATACGCCGACAATATATTTTCATTGTAAACGGTGATCATGACCTGATAATAAGGCAACCTGCAGTTAAGAAGCTTCATGTAATTAGTGTTTTATTGAAAGAGCAGTGGAGCTGTCAGATCTTCCTTTTTTAGAATAACAGTGAAATGGCTAATTTGACGATCCATGTCAAGTTTTAACGAGCACACAATTGCAAATGTATTAATTTTTTTTAAAAGAGATCACACACACCTAACCCATATTAGGATTGACAAGCGATGTATCGTAAATGCGGTAAAAAATAGGAGACAATGAAGATGATAAATTCTCAAGTAAATAACGGAAAACAGAAAAGCATTGTATTCCACTAAGGCTGTCGCATATCGAGCAGTAATGGTTCTGGAGGAATTTCTTTATTGCAGGCAAGTAAGGAATATGGGAAACGTAAGGCGCACGTTACAGTCATGGCAAAATGATGAGGAATGATTCTTGTTTAAAATAAGATTTAGAATCTTCTTTTGTTGCCACAAGCGTCGAGATAGATTCATGTGTTAATTTACTTAATTGGTGCACGTTCAGGTATATCAAACCTTTAAAACATTTACGTCCATAAACAGTCTGTAACAATATCCTTTTTTTATACCGTCATTGTTGTTTAATGTAAGATGAAAGGTGGTGGATTTTAAAGGTACGTTTATTACCGATCAGTTTTTCTCTGGGACAGGAAGCTAACGCGAGACTGAGCGAACACGTAACAGAAGATTATCAAATATTTCTCACAGTATATTTGGGCATGTTATTTTTTTATTAATCATTAGTTACCATTGAGCCCAGGGTTTGTAGTTTATAGGCAACTGAAATCATGAGAACGTGATGGTCTTTAAAAGCTGCTTGTTTAGTCGAGTCATCTGGATAACTAAAGTAATCTTTGTCGTTAGTATTTTGTTTTAAATTCATTGGTCTCATACTGGAGGAACAAATCCTTATGACATGTCAAAATCAGCTGCTTATTATAAATCAACCTTCTTTTGATATTTTAGTGAAGTTTAATTAGCATTGTTTAACAGTACAATCCGATCACCTAAAATGTCACAAGTTCGATGCCAAAGCTGTCAAACGGAATTGAGACAGAAATAAATAATAATTGAGTCCCTGAGGCATAAACTCTTTCCGTTAAAAATTCCCTTTTCAGATATTTACAAGATCGAGTTACAATCAAATAAGCGGAAAATTAGCCCCACGGACGAACATCAAATTGGAATGGGCATTGGATAGATTCATCAGCAAAAGCGTGAAAACGGGAGGTATTACAGTGTAAGTGGTCAAAGATTAAGAAAGGTAATTAAAACAGCAGAACACACGCCTTAAGAACATCGCTGTAAATACAAACCAAAATGTCTTGTCTTTGCTTACAGCTACGGAGTGCTTTGATAGAATTGTTCTCCTGGAATTAATTCCCATTTTCTAAAAACTCTAGAAGTCTTAGAGATATTAAAAGACACTGTGAAAGATTCTTCGAAGTGATCAGAAATGCAAAAGTCAGTGGATCTTAATTCGGATATCCAAGCTAGTAATTAAAAAATTGTTGGTTTCAAGTTGTTTTAGGAAGCGAGTTTAGCCAAGTTATAAATACTTCCGTAGATCGTAGAAGTCTAAACAGTAGGATGGATATTATATATATATATATATATATATATATATATATATATATATATATATATAATATATATATGTATGTATGTATAGTGTGTATACGTGTGTGTGTGTAAGTATGTATGAGCCTTTCACGGGCTGACACCTCTTTGGGGATGCATACTGACTGACGCTGAGGTCAAGAAAGGGTAAAGGGTTCTGAACTTCATCTACATAGTCGTATTGTGAACCACATTTTGCCCTTCTGGAATTACAACCTTATATATATATATATATATATATATATATATATATATATATATATATATATATATATATATATATATATATATATATATAAATGTGTGTGCGTTTGTGTATGTTTGTGGGTGGGTGCGCTGTTGTGAGGATGTGTATATTTCCTTTTTGTTCTATTAAATGCCTCACAGATATGAATATACATAGATCTGATTAATTCCGTTATGAATCTGGATCAAACATTTTCGTACTATGGTACAACAGTGTTCAAATGAACGAGAAAGGAAATATGCTGCAAATATTCAAAACTTGGGTAATAATCCAGCAGCATTACTTATGCTGCCTATGCCACGTAGTTTAACGGCGACGGTAATGTAAATTTCAGAGCGATTCCAACACCATCGACCTTCTCGTAGAACCTTTAGGCGGCTGACATTTAACTCGCTTATACATCCTGCATCTTCTTCTAGGAAATGCATTTCGGTCGTCCTTTACTTCTGTTCTCTTGTATCCTGCTCCACATTCGTCCTCTCGCACCTGCCATGTGCGGAGACTGGATTGAAATTTGCAGTTGAATCACAATAGTTTCTCTGATGAATATGAAAAATTGTTCATTTGCTCTTAGACGATGTTGAATCATTTCTTTGATGATTCTTTTCACTCAAGTAATTTTCAAGTAGTTTTAAGTTCTGTACGCTTCAGGAAATATTTCTGGCGACAAAAATATTTGAATCATTGATCTTATCAGAGCAGCACTGAATTGATGGGGTACTCTTCATGATTTCTGGGTGAGTTTTATCAATTTTTTTTTATATTGTCCGTGATTATTCAACATTACACTTATATTTCTAGACTTTTTATATACTTTGGATGACACGTAATTCAGATAATATTAAAAGCAAGTCTTCACTAGAAATCGGTGTTATATTCCTTGCAGTGTAAGCAAAGTGTACAATTATTTAGTTGCCATTAAAGTCATTGATTCTTCCGCTTGGCCGCAAAATCCACGTTGTTGAATCACAGATGAGTCTTTACTAATTGTATCTGCTCTTAAAATTGGAAAATATCCATAATAGCATGAGTTTTGAAGATGAGAAACAAATCCACAGATATGTATGGGTTCAAATATTTGTAAAAGCAGGAAGCTTCCCAAAAGCTTTCTATTTAGATATATTTTTACATACATTTGTACTCATACATAAAAACTGTGGATTTGTTTCTGCATATCTGCTCTATTCGCAGCTTATAAACATTTACTAGAAATATTATTTGACTTTAACTTACTCTCTTATAAAGTTACCAAGATACATCCTTTGAATGGAGTACATGGAGGATCTTGCGTTAAAGTGGGTCTAAAACAATTCTTCCTCTGTGTTTATAGTATACATTTATTCTTAATTTAAAATCCAGTAAATTTGAAAAACTACCTAAGCATCCATAAATACATTAGGTGTAGTATTAGTGCAACATTTTCAGGAGAAAATCTGTTCAGACGTGGATAAGCCTGCCGACAACAACATTTTTATCTTGTTAAATTTAGATTGCACATTGAAAGCTGTCCCTTATTCCACCATTTCTTTAATCTACCCTTTTGATTGTTTTTATATGTAAGTTTTCTTCAACTTACAAACAGAAATATGGTTCTTACGTCTTTGCTCATTCATTCAGAGATGTCCGATCCACTCGTCGGGTTTGTCTTTCCCGATCATCAGTATTGGCAAAAGTGTCTTTACGACCTGTTTATTTAAAGATCTTTTTTATTGTAACAGCCCAAGTTCGCCATCTCTTGCATATTTTTAATGCCTTATAGCAACACAGCAGTTATTGTAATTTATTCAAGAACCTTGCTTACAAAAAAGAAATACTTTAAGTCAGTAACTGCAACCAATTTTTTACATAGACAAAACGACCCCTTTAGCGCGTCTTACTGTCATGACGAAATAAATAAAAGGTCAGGGATTTAATTTTATTTTCATAATCGTCATTAAAAAAAAAGACAGTGTTTTTGAAAAAAATATCTTCAGAAAACACAACAGCAATTTACAAATAACTCCTGTAACTACTTAATCAAGGCTAAGCCTCCAAGGAGAAAATATATGAACCCTTGGCCTTGTATATATACTTGGACAGAAACCTTGTCTTCTGTATCGATCCTTGTTAAATATAGTCATTCACCTTCTTTTGCTGGTGTCCTCTCTCTCGTGAATGCTAACATATCTTCGCTCTGACAATATCACCACCCGGTCGCTAACACTTCCTAATATTTTCGGGATTTTCACACTTTCATTCAGCGTTTCTTCTTGAATCCCAATAACTTGACAAGACATCCTCAAAGCACTCTGCCCTGTCTTTTCAGTCTAGCTAATTTAACCGCACGTTTTGGATTGCACCAGTCATGCTTCGTCGCTTCAGTGAAGAAGAGTCGACTCAAATGAAATTTCAATATACTTTCATTAAGTGTCCCTTACCTAACATCCACCACCTTTCCCATTTCCTATAACTTGTCTTTCTCTGTAGGCTTATATCACTATGAGATATATCTCTTGGGTGTATGGTCTGTTGGCTCTGTCCATAGGGGGTTTCAGCTGAAGATTTACAGAAGAAAAGAAATAACCTATAACTACGAAACACACCCCAATAGTCCCCAGCACTTCTGTTTTATCAGAACGTATTTTTTCTACATATTGAAATATCAACCAAGTTCGGAGACATGATATTCCCCTTTTTTTTTCAAACATACTTTTATCAAATTATTGTTATTGCAATAAAATAATGATTTGAGCCAATGTGAAAATCAGTCCAAACTAACATCTTATGAAACCTTGGAAGCTGAAAATATTTTATGTAGTATGAACAGCAGGAGGTAACCAAATGCTAAAATACGCTTTGAGAGAGAGAGAGAGAGAGAGAGAGAGAGAGAGAGAGAGAGAGAGAGAGAGAGAGAGAGAGAGAGAGAGCATTAAACTAATACTGTTGCAAAGTAAATATAACAGCTTAGCCCTACGAGAGTCATTAAGAAAATCAATATTATTTATTGTTTTGCGTAAACACTTGTCATTATATAATTTCATAAGCACATAAGCAAAGGGCAAACAACAATGGGTGGAGTTACCCGGAAGCGCATAAAAGATGCCCGAGCTATCATATTAACATCTCTCTCTCTCTCTCTCTCTCTCTCTCTCTCTCTCTCTCTCTCTCTCTCTCAGTACATTTCTGTGACTGATCACCCCCTGTCTAGAGTGCTCGGCATTCTACACCTTCTCTCCTCATGTGGCACGCTGTTGGATTGTTGCTCTCCGCCCTTGTGCAAGTGTAGTTTTGATTGAGTGTTAAAAAAATAAAAAGTGAGTTACGAGAGGTGAAATTCTAACATGTGGAATCCATCGTTTAAATGATCCATTTTTACGGAATTACGATACCTCAGAGAATGTGGATACAGCGAGATACTTGTTGACATAAGATCTGTCGTTTAAGTGATTCATTTTTGTGCATTGAAGATACTTTATAGAAAGAGAAAACGATAATGTGTGTGCGTATATATATATATATATCTATATATATTATGTATGTATATATATATATATATATATATAGATATATGTATGTATATATATATATACATATACATATACATATACGTACATATACATATATATATATATATATATATATATATATATATATATATATATATATATATATATATTGTGTGTAAAATTTTACAGTGGATACAGTGAGATACTTGTTTACATTAAATTGCTACGTCAACACTAAATCGATTGTTGATATTTTGTTAAAATCAGAGTTTATGTTTACACAAGACTAAACTAAAAGGGATATCTTAGTTACGGAAGCTACATGTGTGTCTTACAAGTATATTTCATCAAAAATTCGTATTCTAAGAGCGAGGTATCACTGGCAACGGCTCCTCATATCTATACCACGCCAGGGTTGCTTTGCGTGTACAAATGCGGACCATTTAAAACCATTCCTTGTGTTTTCTCGCTTTCCAGACAATTTTTTTTTTATCCCTTGCGTGCCATTGGGAATTAGTATTTGAGTATGTAATGAATGAGCTACCGTGCAATGTCTGATAGATGTTGTTAGTTGAATTTGGTAAATATATTTGTGGTCACGTATCAGAAAATGATTAAACATAGGAAAGCCATATTCATACTGTCCATCTATAAACAATTTGTGTAGAAATGATTTAATCAAAAATATTTGGAAATGGTGAACCCCTACCCTCTCACTCTCTCTCTCTCTCTCTCTCTCTCTCTCTCTCTCTCTCTCTCTCTCTCTATATATATATATATATATATATATATATATATATATATATATATAATATATATATATATATATATATATATATATATATATATATATATATATATATATATATATATATACATATATACATATGTTTGTATATATATACATATATATATATATATATACTGGTATATATATACATATATATATGTATGTATCCACACATTATACACACGCGCATATATATATATATATATATATATATATATATATATATATATATATATATATATATATGTATGTATGTATGTATGTATGTATGTATGTATGTGTATTCTTCTTCTTCCTCTTCCTACTAATACATAACCAAAACCCTTCAGAATACTCTTATCCGTTCATTCACCCATGCTAATCATTTTACCACCTCTACGTATTTCCATATTTTTCACATTTCCTCTTCTTCTGATAACGTACATTCTGTACACTGAACATGCAAACTTCAATTCCATAAAGGAATGTTGGCTCACCAATCTCTTCTTTCCTTCTCAACATGGTTTCGACAGATATAGCAAGCTTATTAATTTTTCGTACAGCCTGCCAGATTTCTTGCTTCACCCAATCTGTGGCCCACCTCTTTCTTCATTCTACCATCATCCATTTTAATTAAAATTCATTTCTCTTCCTTGAATCTATCCTCCCATATAAACTTAATATTGATCAGATTTACTCTCAACTTTGCCTTCTTGCAAACACTTTCATGCTCATTTATAATTTTCTGAGGTTTGTCGTAGCTACTCCCAATCAGTGTTGTATCATCTGCAGGAAACAGCAGTTCTGCTTTCCATTCACGACTTGGTTTCTTATCCCATAAATGAACACCTATATACAGTGTACGGTATTCAAGTCCAACTTTTACACCAAACCAGTCACTTTCCTGTTAACCTATTCTAACGTGTAGATACTATGAACATCTTTTTCTGTGTAGCTTACGTTTAAACATCTTGCAGCTTTTCCAGTTTACTTACAACATTTGATTCACACTCCCTCTTCTAAGTCTAAACCAATACTCCTGGTTTTCCAGTCAAAATCCTGTTATACACCTTACCCGGTATACTTTTAATGTTAGGTTTCTATACCTTTTAGTTTCCTTTGTGACCTTTACCTATGTACAGTGGAATAATTATTCCTGTCACGCACTCCTTCAGAATATTTCTATGAACTGGACGTACGTGAAAATAACCCTCAATCATCTCGGTGGATATACATATGCACACATAAATACATACAAAAAAACACACACACATATACACATATGTGTGTGTGTGTGAGTTTGTCTGTTGGTTTCAGTTTAACGGTGATTCAATTCCAGAAAAAGAAAGAAAAAGCGCAAATTAAAACTTCATTTCAAAAGGCGAAAAACGTAAGGTTGGACACTGATAGGAATGTGGAGTATGCGCAGGCTGAGAATAAAAGTGTGGAAAGTGAATCGTTGGTTGTAAAAACAATGAAGGATTTAATTGGTAACGTCATCAAGAAAATGGCGCTCCGGTAAGTAACTGTCGAAAAATGTTTACCTCTTTTATGTTCTGTCAGCATGTTTGTTAGTTTGTGCATATATTAGAAAAGTGGTAGTGGTAATACGATGTCTGTTTTTTTCACATGCAATTTTTGGGATAATTTGATATCACAAACATTACTTATTTCAGGTCAGTCATGTTCTTGTACTAATCTCACCTGAAGTAACACAGTAGGTGCACCAACTTACTTTTAATTTTGGGCCTGCGTATTATTAAATATTTCATCAGTCGAGAAGACGACTGTAAATGATACCTTCTCTTCATACCAGAAACTATAAATCTTCCAGTATATTTAAAAAAAAATGTGTTGCCTTCATTTTCATAAGTTCAATGCTTGGCAAGATTATTAGAATATTTAAGATTGCTAATGGGAGGATGGCCCTTAAAAGCATAATATTTTTGCCACTCAAATAATACGCATTTGCATCAGAAACTGCTTTTTGTAAACCATTAGTTATTGACTTAAAGATTTACACGACTTCTGAGTTCATTCTTGTCTGGGATTTCAGTGTAAAGGCAATTATTTTTCAGACATTATCAGTCACTTATTATTAAGGACTGGCGCTTTTTTTTTAGTATACCTTTTTTCGTACCATAGGGATAGTTAGTCCCTTGACGTACCAGACAAAATATGGCTCAGACTGCCTTTGCTTCTGTAAACGAGTGTTCTTTTAATCGATCTGCCAGTTAATTGTTTTGCATTATTTCGTGAAATTTAAAAGCTTGAAGTTTATAAGCTTGATTCAAGAAAACTGTTATTGTAAAACATTAGACTGAAAACATAAAGAGTTTATTTTTGTCTACAGGACACTGAGTGCTGTGTAAGTCTTTCATCTACATACATTATCTATCTTTGCTCTTATGAAAGGGTCGTTTGTTTATAAGGATCAGAGATCTTAGGGTATTAATGCGTTTCTGACAGATGCTCGTATGATTGGAAGTTGACGTTTGACGTTTGAAATAAACATTAAGTCATGATTTTGAACTTGTACATTTTCAATAACTGTTCTTAAATAAAGATGCCTTTTGTTATTTGTTTTGTTATTTACTTTTTATAATGGGTGGAGAAATAAGTTTCTCCTGATTACCTCACAATTTGTGTTTCTTAATGAGAATTTAGTCTAAGAAGGTGTGATGTTAAAAAAGTTATTTTTATAATTTGTTAAAGTTTGTAACCTACACATTAATCAGTTCCTCTTAATCCATACTAATAATTACTCTCGCAGCTTGTGTACATCTCTTCATTAAAAAAAGATCATAAGACAGAGAAGAATTATCAATACCAGACAACATTTTTCTTATCCAAGGTCTTTATGAACCCTTTTCTGCTTCATGCCAACCATCTGTAACAAACAGATTTAAAGGGAGTTATCTTGAAGTGCACACGAAATGTATGTTTTAATGGCCACTGTAGACTTTACAGAAAGTGATTACAAAATAGATAAAAGTTCAAAGCGGTCCCAAGAAATTACACAAAAAAATTACGTAAACATTATGGTTTGAATTTTGACTTGTTATGGATTTAATATTTCCCGTATGTTTAGTGATATTTTAGAAAATAATAGTGAGTTTTCTCTGTATAACAGTTCGGGTGAAGCAAATGGCTGATAATTTTTCCTTATTAGTTGAGGCTGCATAGTTTTATTGTAATTCTGGCATTTTATTTTACAAGACTATTCGTAAACTAAATTTCTCCAGTGGAAGGTTTGTATGCACACATATACACACAAAGTCATACAAACACAACGATAATGCCTAGGGCTTGTTTCATGAAAAACATTGGTAATCTTAAAACTAGTCTTATTGATGAGGTCTTTAGAAGCTAGAAATACTCATTTTCAAATACAGCCCAGAAGCTAATTATAAACGTAGGTATTTATAATTCGGCAAAAAGTAAAGGGACACCTGGCACGAAGTTCTTCAAGGAATTGTCATTAAATGCTATTCTGAATAGATCCCCTCTATGCTGCCAAGGAAACAAGAACCAGATGGACCTTATGAGGAGTTAGCATAAGGTTAAGAAAGACAAAGTAGTTTGATCACGAGCATTGAAATCACTGAGGGAAGAATGTAGCTGAAACGTGAGGAAAGATAGTTACAAAATTTGTAAATTTTTTCCGAGTGGAGTCAGTGTCAGGCTATAGATGGCTTCCAGTTATGGGGCTTCAGTATCGCTGAAGGACACATAAACTAATAGTTATTAGAAGCAGACACTAGAAAGATAAACCTAAGTATGTGAAGAGAACTGGAATGATTGGTCTGTGATATTTTAACTAAATGAATAAGGATTAATGATAGGATGATCACTGGGAGGAGGAAAGTTAAAAAAAGATATTGTTAGTCCTTATATTTGTCTTTGGCTTACAGAAAACCCTTCAGCTTGTCTCCAGTTCCAGTGGCAAAAAAATTCATAGAAAACCTGCGACTGACTTGTGCGTCAACAAATTGGGCATTTTCAAAGTAGTATAGAAATATTTTTATTTTAGTAACAGTACTAGTTGAGTGAAAGTCAAAGATGTTACAGTGCTGTCAAGAAAATAAGGAACCTTAGGTTATTTTGTTGGTCTTAAAGTGAAGAGGTGATATTTCATGCTGAAACAGGAGTCGTGTAGCATGCATTTTTTAACGCTTTCACTCCATTCATTATACTTAAAAAGTGAAGAATGTATTCTTAAGAAATTTTCTACAGCACCTTGTATACTAGTTGGTACTGGAGTTTGGTTCTAGAATGTAATTGAAAAAAATAATAAAAGTTTAGAGTAAGCTTGAAGCTAAGATTTCAATGTATCGTTTGTGTTTGTAAATGATTGAAATGTTGTAATGGAGATGGTGACCGAGCTGACCGTAAAGATTATATGGGTTTAACATTAATAAGTATTCCTGACTAAATACAGTATAATGTAGGGCTTTGTGTGGGGACATGAGAATGATAACAAATGGATTGCTGGGCGACCAAGTGTTCATTATAAACCACTGATGCGAGACGTTAATAAGAAAAAAGATAAATGATTCTGACAGAGGTGATAGATATGCTTAATGGGCAAAGGATAATTGGCTTACCTGGAAGTAGAGGAATATGTCACAGAGGCATTTGGGGGAGGCGATGAGGAGGGACTTTGCAAAAGGTGAGTTCTTGCGAGCAATAAACAGATTTGGTTATAGAAGCGAACCGTGTCTTAGATATTTTTCGCAGGAGAGTGACTGGTTTGGTGTAAAAATTAGACTGACACAAGGTTGTGCCATGTGTCTGTGGCTATTCGATGTCTTTATGGAAGGTCATGTGGGAAGTCAGAGAAAAGTCAGCAGGAGTAGGCGCCAAATTCTTAGATAAGAATATGGGTCGTGAAAACTGCGAGGAATGTTTGATGCGTTCAGGTGATACAGCGCTGATTGGAGATATTAAGGAGAAGATTTATAAACAATTGGGAGATCCTGAGAATGTTTGCTATAGCAAAATCCTGAAAATAAATGGAAACCTGGAAGATAAAGTAATAAGTATTAGGGTGGGTGGTGTAAAATGGGACCAGAATCTTAAAAGTATTCGGGATTAAACGTATCCGAAGATAATACTCGTACGGTGGGGGAACAGGTGATTTGCAGGAATACAAAAAAAAGTTTGCGAGGCAGTTCTCCTTCGTGACAGTGAATGAAAGGTTGAAGAGATGAATTTTTTTTGCGTAAGTGAAGTAAGAAAAATTTAAATGATGAAAGTATGAAAGTACCAAAAGAGGTAAAAATGTTGATATAGGTGAAAAAAGGACTAGTTAGAAAGAGGAAGACAGAGTAGTGAATACAGTGGGATATTTAAGGAGTGGAGTAGATTTAAATGTTCAAAGGCTACCCATGAACAGCAGAGGCAAGTGATTGGTCATTGCACTTGTGATCACTTTTCTCGAACCCAAATATGCATATTTACAATATGTGTTCTACATTCTTCTTTACCAATTGAAGACCTGATAACTCAGGTCCTCAATTGGTAAAGAAGAATGTAGAACATTCTGATAACTCACAGTAATGGGTACCTATTATGGGTACTTGTGATAGCTGCTATACTCATGCAACCTCCCAAACTATCATTTTTACCTTACAGGACAGTAAGGTTATTTGGTTGTTCAGTATAGTGAAAAACCTTTCAGTACAGTGAAAGACTGTCGTAGGAGATACCACGGATGTGTAGGAGCTAGCGAATGAGTGAAAGGAGTGAAAGCGAGTGCTGAATAGCAGTGTGTGAATGGGATCACAATGATACCGAAGAGCCTTCTTTGTAGGCTTATGAAACAACTGATATTAAACTTCTCTGTACATGAGGGTCGTCCTTGAAAGGATAAATATGTCAGTGTCAGTTGTGTTATGCTTCTATTGAACGACCCCAGCTAGAAGATTTCATAAAGATGTAATACTTCAGTGTTCCATTGCATGCTATGATAAACGCATACAGTATTTAACCAATTACAAGAATTTCCTTTCCAGCCTCCACAAATAAAATTTGACCCAAGAGTAATATTCTGTTTTCTTCCCCCCGAACAGCGGCATTCCCCTTCTGGTTCGCCAGAGGGGCAGTAATAGCAGCGGAGGTCCGGGGATAGCCACTGCTCGAGGTCGCAGAGCGAGCACGACCGGAGGGCCAAGGCGGCCTCTCTCCCGAAGGCAGTCTCGAAGAGAATCCCGGAGGGGATCCAAAGGGAGGAGACGAAGTTCAGTTCACCCGCCGATTCACCTTCCTATTAAAGATGGTTAGTGGTGTTTTCTTTGGAGGTTTACTCCATTTGTTGATCTGTCAATTGTTTTATTATTATTATTATTATTATTATTATTATTATTATTATTATTATTATTATTATTATTATTATTATTATATAGTGGCCCCATCGCCAAAAAAATGTTAATATGCTCTACTCTGCAATGGGCGAAAAATACAAATCGTATAAACATATATATATATATGTGTGTGTGTGTGTATTATATATATATATATATATATATATATATATATATATATATATATATATGTATGTATGTATGTATATATCACACATTACCACAGGTGAAAAATAAGAAACGTGGTGTAGGTCCTGACCGGTTTCGACTTTATTTCCACTACTATTTCTTCGTATGAGGACATCCAGAAACGGTAAGCACCCATCATTTTCCATTTCCATCGTGAATTTAATTGATGGTACTAATTGATTTAACTTAGCAAAAAGTTTTTACATCTTGGTTCCTGGCCATACACAAATTATGTCGTCAACATACCTAAACCATGTTACATTACGTGGGATTATGTTGTTTAATATCTTCTTTTCAAAAAATTCCATATATAAGTTACTTAACACTGGGGATAGAGGGTTTCCCATTGCCATACCAAAATTTTGTGAGTAAAATTTACCATTAAATTCAAATTTACAATCTTTACACATAATTTAATCAGTTCAATTAAAGTACTTTTAGAAAATGGGATATCCAGCTGTGTGTTCTCTAACAATTCAGATAAAACGCCATCAGATCATCTATTGGCACCTTTGTGAATAGTGATACAACATCAAAACTTACAAGCCTGGATTCACTATTAATCTCTACATTATTTAGTTTATTTATCAGGTCCACATTATTCTTGATATTTGCATTTGAGATGGTACCTACTAATGGGTTGAGAATATCTACTAAGTACTTCGCTAGCTTGTATGATGCGGAACCAACTGAACTGATAATTGGCCTGGCAGGAAAGTTTGCTTTGTGAGTTTTTATTGTACCATACATGTATGGTAGCGATGGAGAGGTCACACAAACTTCTTTATAAGGCTTTCGTTACCTTTTAACAGGTTTTTCACTTTCTTATTGAAACCACTATTCACATTGTCTATCGGGTTCTTATTTAATTCTTTATATGTGTTATCATCACCTAAAAGATTTTGCATTTTTTCTATATATTCACTTTTATTTAAAATTACAAAGGGCGCCTGATTTATCTGCTTTTGTCATGTGTATATTTTTATCTTTTTTCAGTTCATTAATAGCAACCATAAATCTTTTGGGGACGTTTGTGGTGTCTGATTTTTCATACTTCCATAAATCACTCCCTTAACCATGTTCACTTCTTCATTCGTTAAATCACTATATTTTTCCAAATTACACAGTCCTTTAGTTATTTCCACACTGTTCCTTCCGCCAGGAGATAAAGCAAAGTTTAAAACCGTAGCCTAAGGCACTAGTTACATTTCTATCCAGCTGTTTGTTTGATAAGTTGACGACACATTCTTGATTGGCGTTGTTGGTCCAAGGGCTTCTTTCAATCAACAGTTTCATTTTATTATCGTGTTTCCGTTTCAGTTTCCGATACACTTGATTCCTCATCTTCACATGACAATATTCACGTAGGAAATCTCTCCAATCTGGTGGTATTGAGGCTTCAAAATGTCGTCTTTTCTCGTGAGATCTTCAAAATTCTTTTGGTTTCCAATGTTTTGATGTTGATATGTTTTTCCAATATGGCACGTTGTATTTCACCGAAGGGTTGGTCTTCTAATTTCAGCAAGGAACTGGTTATGAACGATCTTGGTATCACTTGTTCATCCCGACATTCACGTAAAAACCGCAGGTGTTCCTTGTTGGTATGAGCTTGAGTGAGGGCGTCGGCAAATTCTCTGACGGCATATTCCAAGATGGGGAAAAGAACACAGAAAGATCGGAAGGAGCGCGTGGTATCCATTGATGATTATTATCACTTTTGTACGTGATTCATTTATCACACATTACCACAGGTGAAAAATAAGAAACGGGGTGTAGGTCCTGACCGGTTTCGACTTTATTTCCAAGCCATTGACGAAGGACTGATACAGAGTGTGAGAAGTCACAAATATATATACTACAAGAACAGTACTGACGAACATACACAACCGTTAGAGGCTCCATATCCCCACTTAGGCCGGTGTCGAGGTAGGAGTGGCCTTTAAAACTCATTTGGCTAAAAATCACAATAGACTCTCAGGGACATTGCTGATAAACAGACCATACCCCACCTCAGATCCACACCTGACAGGTGTCATGGAGGCGGAGTTTGGAAACTCATTAACATTACTACCCTCGTACTGTGTTTACAAATATGATAATCCTATTTTCATACATCTCTACTGTCTACCTTAAAGTTTAAACAATTTACAAATTTTTTTGATATTAAAGGATCAAGTTTATACATCCCTTGACTGATATTCATATTATGGTTGTAACTTTCTTTTATGAAGCTAGATTCAATGATGTTCCTTTCCAGTGCATTATTAGAATATACAATCCTTTTTGCCCCTTCCCAGTTGATAGCATGATTGTTCTCACTAACATGTGTCGTCAACTTATCAAACAAACAGCTGGATAGAAATGTAACTAGTGCCTTAGGCTACGGTTTAAACTTTGCTTTATCTCCTGGCGGAAGGAACAGTGTGGAAATAACTAAAGGACTGTGTAATTTGGAAAATATAGTGATTTAACGAATGAAGAAGTGAACATGGTTAAAAAGAGTGATTTATGGAAGTATGAAAAATCAGACACCACAAACGTCCCCAAAAGATTTATGGTTGCTATTAATGAACTGAAAAAAGATAAAATATACACATGACAAAAGCAGATAAATCAGGCGCCTTTGTAATTTTAAATAAAAGTGAATATATAGAAAAAATGCAAAATCTTTTAGGTGATGATAACACATATAAAGAATTAAATAAGAACCCGATAGACAATGTGAATAGTGGTTTCAATAAGAAAGTGAAAAACCTGTTAAAAGGTAACGAAAGCCTTATAAAGAAGTTGTGTGTGACCTCTCCATCGCTACCATACATGTATGGTACAATAAAAACTCACAAAGCAAACTTTCCTGCCAGGCCAATTATCAGTTCAGTTGGTTCCGCATCATACAAGCTAGCGAAGTACTTAGTAGATATTCTCAACCCATTAGTAGGTACCATCTCAAATGCAAATATCAAGAATAATGTGGACCTGATAAATAAACTAAATAGTGTAGAGATTAATAGTGAATCCAGGCTTGTAAGTTTTGATGTTGTATCACTATTCACAAAGGTGCCAATAGATGATCTGATGGCGTTTTTATCTGAATTGTTAGAGAACACACAGCTGGATATCCCATTTTCTAAAAGTACTTTAATTGAACTGATTAAATTATGTAAAAGATTGTAAATTTGAATTTAATGGTAAATTTTACTCACAAAATTTTGGTATGGCAATGGGAAACCCTCTATCCCCAGTGTTAAGTAACTTATATATGGAATTTTTGAAAAGAAGATATTAAACAACATAATCCCACGTAATGTAACATGGTTTAGGTATGTTGACGACATAATTTGTGTATGGCCAGGGAACCAAGATGTAAAAAACTTTTTGCTAAGTTAAATCAATTAGTACCATCAATTAAATTCACGATGGAAATGGAAAATGATGGGTGCTTACCGTTTCTGGATGTCCTCATACGAAGAAATAGTAGTGGGTTTAAATATAGTGTGTATAGAAAACCCACTAATATTTCTTCCTATGTGCATTTCTATTCTGGACAAAGCAATAAGGTTAAAAAGTCAGTGTTTTCATCTATGTTTTTAAGAGCATTACGGGTATGTAGCCCTGAATATATTGATGATGAAATAGATAAGATTAGGAATGCCGGCAAAAATTGAAATATCCTGATAGTGTATTAAACAGTGCATTTGAAGCAGCAAAAAACTATGTATCAAAACCAGAAAGAACCTTACAACACAAAAAAATTTGCTTGTTCTGCCTTATAATAATAGTATGAAAGATATCCCTCATCTTCTTAAGAATTTTTGGTGTTAATGTCGCATTTAAGAACAATACAACAATGAAAAATGTACTTATCAAGAACTCCCCAGACAATATTAAAGGGTGTGTATATAAAATTCCGTGTAAGTCTTGTGACAACTTTTATATTGGCCAAACCGGGAAAAGCACTGGAAAAAAAGAATTGAACAACATAAGAAATGTGTGAGATATGCACAAGGGAACAGTGGTATATTTGTACATGTTAGTGAGAACAATCATGCTATCAACTGGGAAGGGGCAAAAAGGATTGTATATTCTAATAATGCACTGAAAGGAACATCATTGAATCTAGCTTCATAAAAGAAAGTTACAACCATAATATGAATATCAGTCAAGGGATGTATAAACTTGATCCTTTAATATCAAAAGAAATTTGTAAATTGTTTAAACTTTAAGGTAGGCAGTAGAGATGTATGAAAATAGGATTATCATATTTGTAAACACAGTACGAGGGTAGTAATGTTAATGAGTTTCCAAACTCCGCCTCCATGACACCTGTCAGGTGTGGATCTGAGGTGGGGTATGGTCTGTTTATCAGCAATGTCCCCTGAGAGTCTATTGTGATTTTTAGCCAAATGAGTTTTAAAGGCCACTCCTACCTCGACACCGGCCTAAGTGGGGGATATGGAGCCTCTAACGGTTGTGTATGTTCGTCAGTACTGTTCTTGTAGTATATATATTTGTGACTTCTCACACTCTGTATCAGTCCTTCGTCAATGGCTTGGAAATAAAGTCGAAACCGGTCAGGACCTACACCCCGTTTCTTATTTTTCACCTGTGGTAATGTGTGATAAATGAATCACGTACAAAAGTGATAATAATCACGTATGTATATATGTGTGTGTATTATATATATATATATATATATATATATATATATATATATATATATATATATATATATATATATATATATATATATATATATAAATATATATATATATATATATATATATATATATATATATATATATATATATACATATATATATATATATATATATATATATATATATATATATATTGATAAAGGGGATATGTCGGAGGTTTGCATAGCATACAAAATCTTATATCCTAATGACGATATTTTTAGCAACTATTCCATAGCAGAGTATGGGCAATTTTATAACTTTATGTGAATTTGAATCATTAGTTTGGTCTCATCTTATTTCATTGCTGTTTTGGAAATGTTACCATAAAGAACGACTACTCTTCTTCAATATAACAATAAAATCTTGCAATGGCAACATTTCACATTAAACCTATAGAAGAAGAATATTGCTGAAATACTTCTCAGTACAGAGTACAAAATGTTTAGCAGATTTTATTATTGCACACTGTCGTTTGTGAATAGCAATAAATTATATTATTAGAAAGTCGAATTATTGCAGATTTACGCGATCAATAATAGATTAAAATTTTTTAATTTTTTGGCAAAAGTATATTCACAGTTATATAATTTTTTTCATCTAACCTTTGACCTTGCATGTATTGTTTCGGTTTTTGTACAGATTGAGATAAATTGCAATTATGCCGATTTATATTAGATACCATTATCAGTATCGTAGCATGGACAGTAACTTTACTCCCACCAGTAAATGAGAAATTTGACTAAACACAAAATTGGTTAATGTTTTGAGGTATCACTGAAGAAACTAGCGCGTGAATAAATAATTTTTAGAATAAAGATTTTTCTTCTTCTTCTTCTTCTTCTTCTTCTTCTTCTTCTTCTTCTTCTTCTTCTTCTTCTTCTTCTTCTTCTTATTATTATTATTATTATTATTATTATTATTATTATTATTATTATTATTATTATTATTATTTGTAATTGTGTTGCTTTACTTTGGACATCCGTGGTAGAAAGGTATGCTTTGTCAGATGAAAGAGAAAAATCATTGCAACTTTGATATGTTGACGTATAATATAACCTAAAATTAAAACATTAACCGACATGTTAATGGGTCGGTCCTAGAGAACTGATGAAACGTAATTGGTCTTCATTTCTAGCTACCTGTTTTTGTCTACTTATTTATTAATTTATTTTTTTTAATAATTGATCTCTTTTTGTATTTCCTACTACCTTCTGTTCCTTCTTTCAAATGAGCGCATATTCTTTGGAAACCAATCCCTGAATGGAGAGACATTGATTTGTGCCCTTATGAAGTATTATGATTAATAAAAAGAAACACACACAAATAACAAGGGAAAAAATTTGACATTTCGAATCAATTTAGTAGCTGCAAGAGCATAATGTATATGGTATAATCGGTGGTGTACATTTTATGTATCTGTTTCAATTCGTACTTCTTAGATTACTATGCCTTCACTGGAGGAAATGGCTCTAGTGCTTGTGAAAAAATACTCCTCAGAATCAGTCGCTGAAATGAAACGTGGTATTTACTCGTAAATGTCAGGCTCAGTCGGCGGCCTTGTGGTTTAAGATTAACTATTCAGACGTGGCTTTTGATTGAAAAGAGTGGGCGAAAGTTGGCTTATTCATAGCTAGTATTGAAAGATTACATTTTTAGTCTGAAATTGAAAAAAATAAATGTTGCGTGAAATGCAAAGCAAGTCTAAAACACGCATCAACTAACTTGGAAATTAAAGATTATAACACACACTTGCGGTTTCTTGACCCAGATAACGCATTAGTTGTACAATATAATTGTTGGAAATGTTTCCCTTCAAAAATCACTATCTGTTTGGTAGATAATAAAGCGACAAACATAATTTGATTAGAGCTGAGTCTTTATTTTTCTCGCTCTACATTTACGCTTCATAAACTGAACAAACCTCTTCGTAACTTAGCCCAAACAGCCCCTTGAGATGTTCTATAAAACAATAAAAGGTAAGAGTCAACGAAAGAAGCACAAATATGTGTCGAATCATAATAATGAACTTTGATTTGTAATAACATTCCTCTCTCTCTCTCTCTCTCTCTCTCTCTCTCTCTCTCTCTCTCTCTCTCTCTCTCTCTCTCTCTCTCTCTCTCTCTCTCTGCCCCGGAGCTGTTGTGAGGTCTTGCAGGTGTATTTTTCTAGTTACATTCAATTGATCATAATCTGTTCCAGGTGAATATATTCATGTTGGAGTCTGGATTATTGTTTTCTTCAATTGTTATAGACTATAGAAATGTATTTTCTGGTTTTTAATTCCCATTGTTAGTTGCTATTAGTGTTGTATTATTTGCATATTTATTTATTTGCACAATATGGATATTCTCTTAATATGGCATTCATTTTTTCTTCTTTGGTTATGAAAATGTAAATAATTATTTTCCTTTCCATTTACATTATCATTTGTAAATTAAACATCAATATGCCTTATGTAATTTTTATATCCAAGGAGTATGGTAAATTCAAATATCCATAATTTTATGAACATTTATCGCATATTGAATTCTTGTAGGAACATAGTGTATATTCGTATTAACATCGTACATAACATCGTTTACTAGAGGTACATAATTACATAAAATAAATCCTTGGTATCCTTGATGTACTTGCACGAGAACTACTTTTGAAAAAAACATTTCAAATACAATTTCAACTTTGTTGTACGAAGCGCAAACCATTTTCCAGAGAGAGGACAATAAGCAGAACAATAAGCAGATTAGGCAGAGATCTATGTGAATTCATAGATTCCTCACAAAATTATGAAAGAAGCCAGCCATAATTCCAATAATCTTTTTATGATATTACCCGGATATTAGCCAATAATTTTGAACTTTCTATCGAAAACTTTCGCTCCTTAACACACATGCGTATGATAATCAGTACAATAAATAAACAACACTGATAGTGTTTTCACTTTATCAGTTTTTTTACTTAGAAATGGTAAAAAAAGACATTTTTACATACTTTTCTTTAGTGCTAAAACCATTTTAGTTTTCTGAAAAGGAAACTATTGTGCCTGCTTTGTCTGTCCGTCCGCACTTTTTACTGTTCGCACTTTTTCTGTCCGCCCTCAGATCTTAAAAACTACTGGCGCTAGAGGGCTGCAAAGTGGTATGTTGATCATCCACCCTCCAATCATCAAACATACCAAATTGCAGCCCTCTAGCCTCAGTAGTTTTTATTTTCTTTAAGGTTAAATTTAGCCATAATCGTGCGCCTGACAACTATATAGGTCAGGCCACCACCGGGCCGTGGTTCAAGTTTCATGCTCACACAGCATTATACCCAGACCACCGGAAACTAGATGTATTTTCGGTGATCTTGATTATACGATATGTTGAAAACTCGACTGCGCCGAAGAAACTTCGGCGCATTTTTTACTTGTTTTATGATCACTTATTGGCAGCTGTACAGTTTTCTGAAATTAATCGACTTCACTGACTGACGTTTCTAACCCCATTCTCTATTAATTTCATCAGGAGAAACAAGTGAGGACGAGAGAGAAGAGAAACCCAAAAACCCCATCCGCAGACTGTCCCGGATGTTGTCCAACGCCGGCCCAGCGATTGTCCGGAGGGTATCCAAACTCCGCAGGAAAAGCTTAGCACGTAAGTAGTACCCCTACCCAAGTTTGTCTTTCTTTTTGGCGAAAAGGTAAAGTTACCCACTTGGTCGGCCGCAACTTCGTTTGCAGGTCCTCGTTAAAATTTTTGACCATCTTAGCCCTCTTGTGCGAGTGATTGCCTCAAAGGAAGCTTAATCTAAATAAACTTTAATCTGAAGTTTTTAAAAGAATCTCGGTTGACTGTAGAGATCTGCAGGTTCTTGCACCTTCTTTCCTGGACGCCATGTTGTCATCTTCTCTTAATATCTTCTCTTAATATCTTTAGGAGTAGCTTTCTCATGAAAATCCCAGTCTTCAATAAATTTACTACCATTCACTTTGTAACTTTCTTCAGTATCTCTCACTTACACCTTTTGTAAGAGGAAAAACTAGCTTCACTGCTAAGCTATGCTTATTGCATCTGTCTCATCAAAAATCTTCACAGTCTTTCTTTAATGATAGTAAATTTATAAAATGAAGGTTATAACGCTATTGGAAAAACATGAAAAATAAAATAAAATACTGAGAACGTAAAAAGCCTTAAAACGAAAATTGTGATTTCAAATATTACCATTAGCATGGCTGGGGTTATTCAATGTTCTCTGACTATATATGAATATTACAGCATTCTGAGTGCTTTATTTCCTATTAAAAGTATTTGTAAATTATCTTTTCTTAATACCTCAGTGTTACTTGTGACCTCTTGTGTGATCTCATAGCATCTTCTTTCGTCTGCATTCATAACTTTGTATTTTTTACAGCTTGAAATAACTAAGAGCTTTACTAATGCTACAATGCAAGACGCTTAGATTAACACAGAGTAGTTTTCTTTCAATGGTCGTGATCTAAAGCAGATTAAGAAATATTTGATACAGTTCTCAAACCTTTGAATATTGGTTAAATATCCTTTTATAAATGGGTTTGTTATGATTAGAAGTGAGAAACAGGTAAACGTGTAGAATAAATGCTTTAAAAACATATAAACAAATAAATTTTAAGAGAAATTGCTTTACCCTTGTTTTTTATTCAATCAAAGGAAGTTCTTGTGACATTACATTTTGGCACTCGAAGACGTAACTTCATCTGCTTTAGTTACCCACCCACTGGCCACAAAGAAAACTAACTTTTTGCATGAAAGAAAATGAGAACTCACATAATATATTCATGTAGGACTGATATAAAACTTCTACTCTTCCGTCTTCTAATTCACTTTATATCTCTTTCAGTGGTTGAAGGAGGTAAGATATATCATCAAATTTGAGTCTGTGTCTAAGGTAGAGTATACTAATGAATGTCAACCACAAGAAACCTGAATGTATGAGGCATGATGAATTTTCCGCATGATCTATTGTAGTTTATTGTATGATTATTCACAGGAACGTTTTATGCTAGATGTCAAAAATTTTTCGAGAATTGTTATTCATTTACATAGCCGACGACCATATACGTGTGTGCTATTAGGGTTTCACTTCAGTAGACTAAATAGACTTTACGACTATGTACAGAATAGCTGACATATTCTAACGTAGGTTACGTCATATTGAAATATTTCTTTAAATATATGGCAAGGATACTTGGATACACTACACTGGTAACACTGGTAAGTTATAAATCTAGCTTCATATTTATCGTTATATATATATATATATATATATATATATATATATATATATATATATATATATATATATATATATATATATACTGTCTTAAAGGAAAGGACACTAGAAGGTGCTATTACAATCTACGGTGTAGAATACCCTGTTTTATTTACTACAACCAAATTCATGCTTATTGTAAATATTCCACTTATATTTGTATGTATTTTGTACCTGCTTAGATGTATTATTAATTTAAAGACACACAACCAAATTCACACACACACACACACATATATATATATATATATATATATATGTATATATATATATACTATATATATATGTGTGTGTTTATGTGTGTGTGTGTGTGTAAATATGGACATACATACATAAAGCACGGTTTACACGCTACGATAAATTGTAGCGATTTATTGTAATGAAAAGGTTGTTACAATTTGTCGTTACGTGTAAACAGGAGATCGTTGTATCGATCTCCTGTTTACACGTAACGACAAATTGTAACAACCTTTTCATTACAATAAATCGCTACAATTTATCGTAGCGTGTAAACCGTGCTTAATGGAAAGTAGTATGATTCGTCAATATATCATCGAGTTTTCCACAGAGGCTTTGACATATATACCCCTTAATTCAAACATCTCATTTTATTGTTTCCGTGTAAGTGCTCGATCTGGGTACTTTTTCCCTTGTCTCAAGCCACAGTGATCTGTCTTAATTTTGTAGTAAGAATCCTACCCTCCCTGGTTTAGTAACATTATGGTTACCCGTATGGAACATTGCACACCCTAGTCAACCACTTAATCTCACTATCCCTACAGTAACTGAATCGCAAAAGTAATCTTATTAACTTCTGATATCTTACCATTCTTCGATCTCTTGATTAGCCGCATTAAGAGGATGGTGCTGTCTTGCACATCTCGCGGTAGCCTACAATTTAGGCATTACTCATGATTCTTTGCAGTGTTCCATCGGCTCCTAGCTGCAGTCCCTTTCATGCCTGTTACTGTAACTCTCTCCACATTCGCTTTCTTCCATCTTATTTTCCACTCTCTCTGAACAATTGTTTCATAGTGCCACTTAGAGGTTTCCTCCTGTTACACCTTTAAAACCTTTTTACTCTCAATTTCCCTTTTAGTACTAAAAGACCTACCTCATAGGTCCCAGCGCTTAGCCTTTGGTCTAAAATTTATATTTCGTTCATTCTTGTGTCATCCAGCTCTGCTTCTCTGCTGATTTCCACTCCCAGCAAGTCCCTAAAATGATCACTTTGTGAGCATCTTTTATCATATCGATTCAGAAAGTTATTTGCTCAATAACTTTTGTCTGTGTCTTATAGAACAGTTTATTCTGACAAAAATTCTTGTCTACTCGTCCAACCTTAGCTTTTTTTATTGCATGCACTCTTCTTTACACATGTTAAGTTAGATATTAAATCTTGTGTAAATAATGAAAGCAAATGAAAAATGCTCATGGCTTAATTACGTAAAATATCGAGTTGTCTCTGAGACGTCATTTACCAAAATCTCTTCCATTTTAATTAAATAAAATTTCTTGCTATGCTATATTTTTAGAACGATAGTAAAATTAATTTACTTGTAGAACATTCCTAAATTTGACATAAACGTAGCTATTTATTATGAAATATTAACCCACATATACCATTAATATCAATATAATAAGTTATAACCAATAGAATGTATTAAAAGGTTATATTATATGTCAAATCTACATCCAAAAGAGCCTAGCTAATAGTGCATCTACTCTAACTGGGACTCGAACCAGTATCTTTTATTGTTAGTAAATGAGACAGAATGGCTTAATATTTTCAGCCATCTTAGCAGGCATAAAAACACATATGGATTGGCTGAGGGAAAGATAAAATCTACGAAGAATAAACAGAGAATATCTAAGGAGCAATTGGGACACAGAAGAAAATTTCGTATGCAGGAATACCGTGGATGGCTAATGGGGTTAGTGGGAATTTAATCTCATTAGCCATCCACGGTATTCCTGCATACGAAATTTTCTTCTTGTGTCTCAATTGCTCCTTAGAGATTCTCTGTTCATCCTTCGTAGATTTTATTTTTCCCTCAGCCAATCCATATGTGTTTTATGCCTATTAAGATGGCTGGAAATATTAAGCCATTCTCTCTCATTTACTAACAATAAAAGATATTGGTTCGAGTCCCAATTAGAGTAGATGCACTATTAGCTAGGCTCTGTTGGATGTAGATTTGACATATAATATAACCTTTTAATTAATTCTATTAGGTATAACTTATTATATTGATATTAATGGTATATGTGGCTTAATATTTCATAATAAATAGCTACGTTTATGTCAAATTTAGGATTGTTTTACAAGTAAATTAATTTTACTATCGTGCTAAAAATAAGTTGTGGCATCCATTTCTTAAGGCAAGAAAATTTTTTTTTTAAATGGAAGAGATTTTAGTAAATGACGTCTCATGGACAACTCGATATTTTACGTAATTAAGCCATGAACATTTTTCGTTTGCTTTTAATATTTACAGAAGATTTAATATCTAACTTAACATGTGAGCCATTTCTGCATGTAATATTTTACTTCGAAAATATGATTTTTCTAATAAATATGTACAAAAATCGTAGACAGAATATGTTACTAAGTATTACTTGGCTTTGGAACATGCATTGTGTGATATAACAATGTTCTACTCTTCTTTATGTACATTATTAATTCAGGTTTATACACGTACTTCCAATCCAATAAGAATAAGGAGCAAAAAGCTTTAAATAAGGATTCGGGATTCTTCTAAAATGATTTCCTATAAAAAGATTTCTAAGAAAACGTATATTTTCTGGATTTTTTTTTTTTTTTATAATTCCCCGCCTGGTATCAAATAGACCGAGGTGCTAAGAGGAAGCGAAGCAGGAGAAGGTCTACAATAACAGACGAATTTCATTTCCAATTCCAATGAGGTCTAATATGTACTGATGCCTCCGAAGCTCGAAAATGTGACGACAGCCCGAACAAACCGCTGTTGCCAACGGAACCATATCGGAAATTTCGAATACTCTTGACTCACTTTCCGCTTATCGTTAAAATGAGCTCCTGAAAAAAAATCAAACAACCTTCCTGTCATCCTGCGTTTGTTACCATGACAACAGAAAATCCCCCGGACCAAATGCAAGAACACGCCAGATTTTCTCGCTGAATCCCGACCAGCACAGGAAAGGCCGGTATCGCCGTAGAGATGATGTCGTGGTGGAGATGAATGCAAATACCAGGCTTGCATTAAGATCGAGATTCCAGACCTCCTTTTTCTCCACAATTTCGGAATTTTCATTTCTGTCTTCTGTTTCTGTTGGTTTTGTTTCGTCCATTCCGGTTTTATTTGTGGGAAACGAGTATATAATCTCAGTGACTCTGGCTTTTCCGATGACATTCACGAATATTGCCATAATACCAGTATTGGAACAAGTCCTATACCAAGCGTTCCTACGCTGTTGAATTTTACTCCTTTGACAATAATAATCTCATGCATAAGCCTCTGCTGTTAAGATAGCATATCAAGGCTGTTGACTTTCCTGTTCACGAGTGATGCCCACGACTTCTTCCGCATTGCTATGGTATTCGTCGTCAAGCAGCATATCAGTTCATAGGGGAATCATTTGAATGAAAACTCCAAGAACTATGCTTTAGCTGTAACGTGTTTTATGGTGCCAGGAACGAGACAGTTTGCAAATAAAATTCATGCAGTTAAGGAACTTACTCAGTATTCTTCCCTAGATACATTATACATACATACATACATACATACATACATACATACATACATACATACATACATATATATATATATATATATATATATATATATATATATATATATATATATACATATATATATATATATATATATATATATATATATATATATATATATATATATATATATATATATATATATATATATACAGTATATATTTGTTTTATTTTTATTTTTACAAGTTTAATGCCCACTAAAAAAAAAAAGAGAAATTGAATGCTAAATTATGAGTGTACCTTACTATGGATAAAAAAAAGGTAAAACCTTCTATTGCATTTTTTAACATTTGAGGTAACATTTTTTGAGTACAAACTATTTGCTTTCATGTTCATGCGATATAAGGGTAAGGTCAAGATAAGGAAAACCATGTAATTAATTTAATCTGTTGAATATGACATGGGTAATAGGTTTTGTTACCTCATTGAAAATAATATATATATATATATATATATATATATATATATATATATATATATATATATATATATTTATATATATTATATATGTATATATATATATATATATATATATATATATATATATATATATATATATATATATATATATATATATATATATATTTATATATATATATATGTGTGTGTGTATGTTTAATCATTAAGCTACAAATGTAGTTTAATATCCAATTCACGCTACTTCGGGATTGGTACCTATGTTTCTTGACCGAGACCCTTAGGTACCAATCCATTCATCACTTATAATTCCCTGTCGGTGATATTCCCGAAGTAGCGTGAATTGGATATTAAACGACATTTGTAGCTTAATGATTGTATATAAATCACGGTGATGTGATAAAAAATTCATGAATATGTACTGTATATGGGTGTGTCCCCGCGCGCGCGCGCGCATGTGTGTGCATGTGCGTGTATATATATACGTATATGTTGTGTGTGTGCATATGTACATATATACATATATATATATATATATATATATATATATATATATATATATATATATATATATATATATGTATATATACATATATTTATATATATATATATATATCAAAATGTGTGTGCATCCATACGCTTGCGCGCTTGTGGTTTGCTTCTAGACTAATTCACATTTACATGCTTTCATTTTGAGGTTTGCGTGAATGCATGATGTGAGGACACATATGCTTGCTTAAATTTTTGCTAGTCATGAGTGAGACTCTGTTACCTAAACGCAGCTGGGAAGTTTCAGCCCGTGTTGTCATGGTAACCGGGTTTTTGTTGTGTGAACTTCGCTTGGAAACCTTCGATGAGCATTTTGTCACTTCACCGCTCAGAGTTTTACATGTGGAGGGTATCATTAGAATGAAAAATGAGAGAGAGAGAGAGAGAGAGAGAGAGAGAGAGAGAGAGAGAGAGAGATTGGATATATGCTTTGAGATTTATTCTTTTAACAAGTGAAACCTATGAAAATGCGTCCAAATTATAAAGTATTACTCTTCTTAGAAAAAGTAAATGTTAATTTTCATAAATAATGGAGAGGTTCCTTCGATCTTAACGAGAGAGAGAGAGAGAGAGAGGTTGTATTTATGCTTTGAAATTAATTATTTTGACAAAGGAAACCAATGAAAATACGTGCAAATTATGAGATATCTCCGCTTTTTAGAAAAGGTGAATAATTTTTAAAAATAACGGGGAAGTTACGTCGATAAAAACAATATCTATGCTCAGAAATTTATACCATTGCCTTAGAATAGTCTTTTTGGCTTAATTCTCAGTTAGGCTTATTTTTGCAGATATTTTATCATAAAGTAATAGCTGGGTAAAACTGAGGTACGATACTAAAGGGTATAGCGGTCACTAATGAGCACCAGGGGTCCCCCTCCGACCACCTAGGACGTGGGGCAGTAAGGCAGATGGCTGCTGAAGAATCAACAAATACAGCTAATTCACAGGGACAGGGAAAATGAGTCATGCTCTGACCGAGGCTTACAGTCGGGATCAGTGCTGTAAAGTTACTCAAGTTATTCACGAGTAGGATTTAATTTTGGTCTAGGGAAATGTTATTCTCCAGGAGGATTTAAATACTGGGCTGAGGAAATGTTTCAGAGGTAGTATAACTGGGTGGAAAGACAAAAGAGGAAATGGGTAAAGAGTAAAGGACAACAAAAAAATGCCTAGGTCCTAGGCTGAAGAGAAGCTATAAGTAGCCTTTGAAACCGTCTTAAAATATGCCGGACAAGAAGCTAATTATAATCCATTACGCTATAAATATCTTCTAAAAACACGACCTTGATCATTTCCTCGCACCTGATGGTACACTTACATTAATATCGATCATAGTAAGTCATACAGGTAAATGTTAATCGATGATTGTAATTTATACGAACTCGATAGACCACTACCTCAGTCGAAACAATGTTCTTAATTTACCACGAGGGAAATCTCAAAATTAAACGTCTGCATTCATCTCCAACTAGATAGAGCGTCCATATACCGTTTCTGCAAAATATGTGAAAGCTGAAGCAGCTCTCCACCAAAACCGGATTCAGTTGACCGTAGCAAGTTGAGAGAATCCGCCCTCGTCACATGACCGGTCTTACCAAAAGGCTACATGAACTTCTGTCAATGGAGTGTATTCGGATCCGGCTGACCGTGAAAAGTTTACGGCATTTGTCAGTGAGTGATTTTCCCTGAAATCCAACTTTTAGACTACGCACAAACAAACTATTCCGATTACCTATTGACTGAGAGTACTTTTTAATATTTGACTAATGGAATTAATTATTATCTGGTAAGAGTAAGTTAATATCTGAGTTTTTTATATTACAACTAACTATTTGACTTGTATTAATAATTCTTCTTTTATCGTTCCTTTTTTTATTTTTTATCTTTTCACGGCCTACGATTTGTTCCATCAGATTTTTTGCTCCTAACGAATACAATCTGTCTTCGTAGACTATTGTGTATTTGAGGTAAAAGGAACCTGCCTTCCTCAGAGAGAGAGAGAGAGAGAGAGAGAGAGAGAGAGAGAGAGAGAGAGAGAGAGATTATGTACATCTTTTGAACGTTCAGCGGTTAAGATTACCTTGGCGAGACCTCTTATTTCCGTTTTTTTTTTTATTTAATGAAAGTGCCTTTATCTTTTTAGCAAATGGCCTGCAACTTTAAACAAACGGAATGGGCTGACGTTCAAAATGAAACCTCTTTAAACAAGCATGAATGTAAGGCTAGATTTCACCGTGGAATAGTTCTCTTCATATTGAGCTCTTTAACTGAATCTGCATTCCTATTATCCAATCTAACCAACTATGTCTAACCAACAATTGTCTTGAGGAAGACTAAGGTTTTCCTATGCATACGGATGGCGTCTTTCGGCCAACCGCAAAATTGGAAGTGGCCATGGTCCTGTGACCTGCAGTTTTTCAATAAAAATATTATTTTTGCAACGCTTTTTGTGAAGATTTTTGTTTGAAAGCTAATGAAATCTAATTATTGATAGATTCGAAAATATTAAGAATATATATATATTATAAACAGTATATATGTGTGATAAATTTGAAGATAAAATTGAAGGATAAAAGAGTACAAGAAAGATTACCCTTCACTGGTAACAAAAAAAATAAGTAAGTAAATAAATAAATAAATAAATAAATAAATAAAATTCGGCTGAAAATAATTAATGTAAGATTTAAATAAGAAGCATTTACGGTATAATTGGCCATTGATAATTCTACATGTAAATGCAGTTATCAATGGAATATTATACACCACCCACATTTGTAGTAGGAATGAACATATTTACTGTTATAAATTATAAGGACTAAGTAATATTTGTTACTGTTAATGTCATAAATGATATACATTCTTATGAAACGTTAGAAAATATCATGCACTTACATAGCCAAGAATCCTATCGTGACAAAAATAAAAAAAAGGAGACACTAGATCCAAGTCTCTCGGGAGAGCTTGTTTTTGTCTTTGTCTCGTCTACTCCAAGAGTCATTTTCACAAAGATGACCTATATAATTACGTATGTACCTGGTGGTTAGTCGCCTGTGGTAGGCCACAACTCTCAGTTTCAGGAGGTAGGTCAACGTCCTCCTCAGATCATCGGGACCATCTCATTTTTATTCGTTGTTCCTTTACACTTTCTATTCCTTCTCCCAGTGGCCAGGAAAGTCGAAATATTTTAGTAAAATCTGTCTTCGTCTCATAGATGTCATAACAGGAATGTCACCGCCAATATCTCATGCATTTCACATCACACTAATTTATTTGCATGAACAATGCTAATGAGATGTAAACGGTATGTTTCAGAGAGAGAGAGAGAGAGAGAGAGAGAGAGAGAGAGAGAGAGAGAGAGAGAGAGAGGGTGTCTAAGGGAGGGAGCGATACGAGGAAAATGAGGAGTATCGATTTAAGCTCAGACAATCATGACCAAGCTTGCGAAAACATCGAGAGGAAAGAAAAAACACCTTTCCTCTTTTTTTTTTTATTTTTTGCTTGGAAGTAAGGGTTACATGAAGAATTCCATTCGTATAAAGATAATGATTATTTTTCTTTTATTCCGTATGGGAACTGAAAACCTTTACAAAAACAATACTGCGGTTGAACCGAAAATGGCGTGGAATATGTACACTATTGATTATAAGTTAAGTATACTTTTGTTTTATCAGACCACTGAGCTGATTAACAGCTCTCCTAGGGCTGGCCCGAAGGATTAGACTATTTTACGTGGCTAAGAACCAATTGGTTACTTAGCAACGGGACCTACAGCTTATTGTGGAATCCGAACCACATTATGCCGAGAAATGAATTTCTATCACCAGAAATAAATTCCTCTAATTCTTTATTAGCCGGCCGGAGACTCGAACTCCGGGCGTAGCGAGTGCTAGCCCACAACTCTACCGACTCTCCCAACAAGGAACTACTACTGATTATATATATATATATATATATATATATATATATATATATATATATATATATATATATATATATATATATATATATATATATATATATATATATATATATATATATATATATATATATATATATATAGAGAGAGAGAGAGAGAGAGAGAGAGAGAGAGAGAGAGAGAGAGAGAGAGAGTGAGAGCCTGTGATTTGTCTGACAGGTTTGTTACTAGAGTATAACTTAAACATGTAATAAATTTTCCTGCGTGTTTACTTCCATTTCACAATAATAGGTTATACTTGTTCTCTCCTCCCTTCTCGTTAGCTTAAGATATAGTCTCTAATTGGTATAACAAGGAGCATAGATAATGAGGTCGATGAGATATATTGGTGTCACCAAGACCAAAGAATATATTCTAGTACTAATGGTATTTGTAATTTCATGAACATGAATTTCCTGTACGAATTAATGCTCAGTAATTCAATAATTGTACAATGGCTTGAGATTCTGTAATGAGAGCAATAGTTGCTGATGTATTGCTAATGTGAGGTAACCTAGTATAAAAATTTTCATATTTATCGCACGCAGTTCAAAGATGTTAGCAATAGCTCAGTTACCGAACAAGGAACCATGACAAGCAAAAGATGTTTCGAAAATTTATTCTTTTAGCTCCGCAAAACCTCTAGGAAATTCATTTTGGGAATTTTGAATAACAAACTTCTTCTAAGAGATATTTCCTGTTGTTGGAAAACTTAAAACTATTCTCGTATGATACCTTGAACATACAAGTACATACCGCCTAAACATAGACATTATGCTGACTGAAAGGAATCCTTTAAGTCCCTTGGACCAAAAACATCTCCCTGGCATCAAATATTTCTCGCGGAAATTTCCGTTAGAAATATAAGAAATAGTGGTGATAAAATTCGAGAAATGACTGAATAACATAATTTCTTATTTTGTGTAGCGTATGTGCAGCTTCTTACGAGAGAAAAGTTTGGCATGAGTAGACTATATCGTAACAATTTAGGTTAGATATCCTGATAGATCGCTGTGATGATTGGCAACTGAGCAACATTTGCGAATAATACTCTTGTATTAATGTATGACTCGGAAAAATCTCGATTCTAAGGATAGTTTTCACTCAGATTCTTGCGCTGTTGCAATTTCTAATATTTCCCTTATATTTTTGCGCTATTCTTGAAGTAGAGATAATCCAAACTCGCCTCCGCTTCCCCAAAAATAGGGATTTTAGTTATTACTTTCTAAAAAGTCTATAATATCAGGGTGTACTCTTACTTCACTCGATTCTGACCGTAGAAATTATGGATGGCATTCTTAACATTCCTTCCAACGTAGTAGATGGTTCCTTACATACCTTTCGAAGGCTATGCCCAAAGAGAAGGAGGAAAAATATATGAAGGTTTTTTAAACCCGATGCGGTCGGATGAGATGGTATGTTCTAGGGCCTATAAAGATCTAGCAGAATAGCTGGGGAATATTTGAAAGAGGTTCTGTTTGCTTAGTGATTTAACAGTCTTATATGCTGGCTTTGCATGGATATGAATTACCAAATCTTGTAAAGCAAAATAAAACGATTTTTTTTTACCTCGTACCATAACCGTCTGAAGTTAGTATCCTATAAAATTTGAATCAGTAAATTATCTTATATTGCAAAGAATAAATTAATATAAAAGCGTCGAACGTGTACGAATCTAGCTTAGAGAAATGATACTTGTTTTTCCTTCTAAGTGTTCTTTACAAAAAGAAAGTGTTCATCTCTCTTTTCACTGTTTGTCATTTATCGAATGGGCCATCCCCACTGTCCATACCACTTCCTGTCTCATTTGTTGTATGCTTGAATAACATTTTCGTTAAGCTAGCTTTTAAATTAGTCACCCATTTATTATTCAATGCCTTTCCTTTAATGAATATGCATTTCCTCTTCATTCAAATGGGAATGAGCATGGCAACATCCGGAAATATAAGCAGCAGAAAATAAACATTCTCTGGTATATTGTTGACTTTTTTTCTATAAAACCGATAATGAATCATGAAAAGTTATAGTTATTCTCAGTTATGTATAGTTATACGCACGTTAGCAGGTTACATACCCATAGAATGATTGTTTTAAATTTCATCTGAGTCATGCTTTATCAGAGCTCATGTCTTAGCATAATGTTCATATAGCTTTTTAGTAAGCTTTCCTTTTATTAAGAAACTAGAATTTTTATCTTCTAAAAGCGTCAACGCTTTACATACAAATCGATGTTCAGTACTTTAAAAGGTTCGTGAGTAATTTGCATCAGAACTACTCTGACATTTTGCAGACATAATAATATAGACAATAGCTACAAGCATACGTCATTTTCAGTAGCTCATTCTTAACAAGAAAAGGCTCTTGTATCCCCTTGTAAGAAGCTTTAAGTTCCCCTATGCTACTGAAAGAGAAATAATTCTTTGATGTCTATAAGTATTCTAGGCTCGGAATCCCATTACGTCATATTCTTAGAGAATCTAATACTGAACATAATGATATTCTGTGGTTTGCGAATTAGTTGTATCACTCTGACTCGGGATTCATTTATCATTGCGTATGGCATCGTTTTACTTCCTTAGGTTATTATATTTCAAGTATATTTTGATAAAATGGCATGAAGACCTTACCAGCGTTCAGTTTTATTAATCATATACAGTATATATATTATATATATATATACATATACATACATACATATATATATATATATATATATATATATATATATATATATATATATATATATATATATATATATATATATATATATATATATATATATATATATATATATATATATATATATATATATATATATATATATGATATGCGTGCCTCTCAAATAAAAGGCCAGGTCATAAAAGAAGTCTGAACCTAAGTACTTCTGTACCCTACGTTTTCCAGGACACCCTGCCCCAGTTATGACCTTTGTGGGTCAGTTGGTAATATCCCAGCCTTTCTTTTGAGAGATTAGGGTTCGATCCCGATGTGTGTCGGAAATTTATTTCTGTGAAACTTGTGCTCATTGTTCATATAGTTCCCCCCCCCAAAAAAAATATAAGTGTGTGTGTATGTATATATATATATATATATATATATATATATATATATATATATATATATATATATATATATATATATATATATATATATATATATTTATATATATATATATATATATCTATATATATATATATATATATATATATATATATATATATATATATATATATATATATATATATATATATATGTGTGTGTGTGTGAATGTGTGTATATATATATATATACAGTATATATACTGTATATATATATATACATTATATATTTATATATATGTATATATATATAATATATATATATATATATATATATATATATATATATATATATATATATACACATTCACACACACACATATACACATATATATATATATTTTTGGAACTATATGAACATTGAGCACAAGTTTCACAGAAATAAATTTATATATATATCTACCCCAAAGCCAAATCAAAAAGTCCTTCAAAAGAAGGCATCGTGCTTACCCCATACAAAAATGGGAATAAAAGCACGTTAAAAGAAAAAAAGAAGATATATATATATATATATATATATATATATATATATATATATATATATATATATATATATATATAATTTATACACTTACTTTGCATATGTTATTCCGGTATCTTCTCTGTAGAGAACCTGGCTTTAACCTCTGCTACCTCCTTTCCTAAGAGGTACGCGTCTACTAACACAGTCCCCATGGAAAACATCCTAAGATTTACGTCTCCACCGGAACTGAGTCCATAGTCAAATATGGAGCTTCAACCTAGATATTAGTTTCGTATGTTTTGCATTGTTGCTTTTAGTGTAGAAAGTACCATTAGTCAAATATAATAGCCCATTAATGTTCTTTTTTGAAGTTTTATGCTCCGTTGATTATCTTCAAGAAGGTATAAATGGTAATTAGGCCATTCCTGGGGAAGTTATTTCTTCACATATAAAATTCTTAACGCTTCGCCTTAATAATAATAATAATAATAATAATAGTAATAATAATAATAATAATAATAATAATAATAAGCCATTCATGCAGAGTTAAATTGCTACAATACTTCACTGAACTAGAGGAAAGATGCGATCTGTTCTTATTGACATTAACTCTTCATACCTGACAATACACCTTTTGGCATGTTTGCTTGAGGTTCCTGTAACTGTACACTTGCTTAAGAAGAACTTTTTATTATGTTTCCGCAAATAAGATATGTGAGTAATGAATCATTTTTTTCTCATATACCATCTTTATAACGACTCTTGATGAGGAAGCATGTCTTGCCTTTTGCTATTATCTCTGAAACAAATTACCAAGGTTACATGAAGGATCAGATTAGCTTAAGATTACGAGAGCGGTTGGTAAGAAATTTATCTTGATATTGAAGTTTAGTTTAAAACAAGAAAAAACTTTAGTTTTTGTTGTGTTTGATATTTGCAATAATCCTTTCCCTGAATTAGGCTTTTGACTAGGTTTATTAAAAGCCAAATACAATGAGATTGCCTCCTCTATTGTTTTAATTTATACATTGCCATGCATTTTATATTTCGGAAATAAGAGAATTTTAGTAAAGACAGTTTTGAAAAGATCTCTGCAAGTTTCCACTGCGTCCGGTTTCAATTTCCAGATATCAAGCGTTCCAGTTTCATACAGAGCTTTAGCTTAATAATACGATTGAGAAATAAGTAAATATCTAAAGAATGGCTGAGGCGACAGCAAGGCTCTTAGAATGATTGGAATAAAACGCCTTTCGTAACATCGTGAAGTCATGCGTGGCTCATGAAAATCCATCTTGAAATATAGGAAAAGAAATTTCTAGAACCGGAATGCAGTAATGAATTTCTGTTACCGAGGGGCTCTTACGAAATTGGAACCCTTCCTGCCTTTCAAGTACTTGACATACGCAACATACTGAAATAAGTATTGTTAAGTAGACGACACTGTTACGTAACGCGAAGAAAGTTTTTCTAAAGAATAATGAAGGATGAGTGATAGTTTTTTCTTTTAATTTTTGTTTAGAAAGTCTTGAATCGAAAAACAATGAATAATTGCGTGTGAATGAGGCAGTCTGATGCAAAATAATCTTCATGTAAATCTAGATTGTATAACAAGTAGTCATTATTTTAATTTTCTTGGCCGCTTAATTATTTGTACAAGTACCTGGAAGAGCAAATTGATTGATACGATGGTGTAAAAACGAATGATTGAACAAAAGTGAAGATATACTGAATTCAAGTCGAAGGAGTAGGGGAGAAAGTTTAGCTTTACTGGTTTACATATATATATATATATATATATATATATATATATATATATATATATATATATATATATATATATATATATATATATATATATATATGTATATATATATATATATAATATATACATGTATATTATTATTATTATTATTATTATTATTATTATTATTATTATTATTATTATTATTATTATTCAGAAGATGAACCCTATTTATATGGAACAAGCCCACGGGGCCATGACTTAAAAAAATTCAAGCTTCCAAGGAATATGGCGTTCATATAAACATATACAAACATACAGAGCCTCACACATATACACACACACACACACAAACATATACACACACGCATATATATATATATATATATATATATATATATATATATATATATATATATATATGTAATATGTATATCTATATCTATATATATTTACATATGTATATATAAATGTATATGTAGATATATATATATATATATATATATATATATATATATATATATATATATATATATATATATATATATATATATATATATATATATATATATATATATATATATATATATATATATATATATATATATATATATATTATAATTTTGAAGGTCTTTTCTTAACATTAACCAAAGCACACTTTACTGAAGCTTTGTTATAACCTGTAATTAATGTGTATGGCACTTATCGCATCATTAGATATTTTCCTAAAGCATTGTTGACAGACTCCAGTCTATGCAGTTTTTCCTGTTTATTATTCAAGCCTTACCACCAACAAGTATGAAGATCCTCTATATTTTATATTCATAATTCGTATTGACACAAGCAACAGAATATCAGTGGTCAGAATACTTGAATATAAATGTGTGTGTGTGTGTGTGTGTGTGTGTGAGAGAGAGAGAGAGAGAGAGAGAGAGAGAGAGAGAGAGAGAGAGAGAAGAGGAGGAGGTGCTTCAACATTTGCTCATCTAACCCTAGGCAAGTAAGCTCAACTATTGCCAGCGACAGTTCTGCCTAATCCGTTTCAGCGAGAAAAGACGCAACACACCTACACCAGTCCTTTGAGCTGTTCCCGGAGCGGCCGTCCTCCCATAACAGGTGTCCAACTAATTGAGTTTAAAGATTTGCTCTACTTCCACTCCTCGCTCAACAAGTGGCACGTTCTCTTCCTCTGTCCCTTTAAACGCTGGTCGTCGGTGCACGTTCCATTGACTTACTTGTATTTACCGTCGTACGTTCTCGTGGTTTTACTGCACCCGTCCATAACGTTGCTTTCATTTATTGCTTTGCGCGTTCGAAATGCGTCGGGGGTCATTCACTTCTTGGTTCTGTTCACCTTTCTGAATGTGGACAACAAAGGATTGAACAAAGGAATATAAGTAGTTTTATGGACGATTACATAAAATCATTAGTCTTATTGTTACCTAACCGTTGATTGTTTGAAGATAGAGACTTACATTTTATTGCCAAATTAGCGGTAAAAAGAGAATTTTGGGACTGACTGTAAGCAGATAGGAAATATAATGATATAGTCAAAGGCCTACTATCCAATTTATATACATACATACACACACATATATATATTTTGTGTGTATACATCAATTATTTTTTTTCTAATATCTAACTTGAAGCAGCATAAATCCATACCGATCAATAATTTTTTTGCTAATATCTAACTTGAACAGCATAAATCCATACCGAACTGATAGTTGAATTACTCACTGCAGTCGTCGATTACGCAAGCAGTGTAGATAAACAACCTATCATTTCATTTATTATATATTGATATGCAGCTATTGACATCGATGTAAAACCGTTCGACAGCGGAAATGTCCCACATCCTAAATGGATCTCTTTTAAACACTGTTTTGTGTATGCGACTAAATGCAGCTATTCTCTATATATGGTTAGTTTTTGTACACAGGAATGATATTCATGCACAATTCTGAATGAAAGGACGGGAAATAATGACACTCATACACTCCTTCACATGGGGATCTCTAGGCTGGAGTGAAATACAAAGACGATGTCAGATGGTCACGAGAGTCAGGAAAATATTGGGAATCCATGTTCTTATGCAATACCTGTGAAGTTACACCTTCTCAGTGGTTACTTTGTAAATTAACACAACAGTCAAAGATGCAATAGAAATTTTTGTATTTTTGTTGCAAAAATGGTTATGTTGATCTGTAGTAATAATAACAAGAACAATCTGTTGAAGAGCGTAAGATGCTGGGGAGGTTCGTATGAATTGATGAAGCTGTATTATTATTATTATTATTATTATTATTATTATTATTATTATTATTATTATTATTATTATTATTATTATTATTAAAACTGACTATCAGCTCTCACAGTGCTGGAATGGTGCACAGACGCTGAATGAAGCTCCTCCGGGATTTTTAATAAACAAAAGCCTTGATGTTTGCCATTGATTTGGAAGATGCATACATTCTTCCTTTGAATTCTTTTAGTGAATTATTCAGGTAATCAGTGAGCAGCTAATAAATCCGACTCTGCAGTTCAATTTCTTTTGATGAAAACCCTCCACAGGCATTATTTTGGGGCGAGGGTATTGATAGAAGAATTAATTGGTCAATAAACGTAGCAGGGGATCCGTAGTTCTCACATTGAAGGACGATTCTTCATTGTTAACCTCGGCCATTTTTTACCGAGTTCGGTTATAAAAAGATTTATGTTTCAGTACCCTTTGTGTAGAACCAACTGTCCATGAATAATCATTTTGAGGGTGAGGGCGTAAAACTGATGATTTATTCGCCTAGTTAAAAATGTGCTCAATACATCCATTGTTAATCTTTCGTATAGGGCGAAATTATTATAATAACTTTTGCAAATAAATGGAAATTCCCCTTCGCCTTTCTTATACAAATGCTTACTCATGTAATCAACAATGCCATAAAGTAAAAGAATATTGTTGTTATATGTTTTTACCAGAGAAGTTAACTCGTTTCCTGCATTAAAATCTGTCTCCTCACTATTTATTGTATGTGACCGAAAATGATGGTTGGTTCAGAAACCGCAGTGCTTTTGTTCTCCAATGGTTTTCCTGAAAATGAAAATTGATTTAGGATTCACGATACAAGAAATAAATTTTCAGAGGAAAACATAGAAATTTGAATTAAAAGTCGTACAGAGGGGTAGAATAACACATAATGAAAAATGAATAACAGAATAAAGCATCAACAGCTAGAAAAAACAAAAGAATGAATTTCTATATCACTGGCAACATGCTTCGTGTATAGTTCTTACAATTACTTGTTGAATATGACATAGAGGTAATTCAGTCCTCCGTTTACCCAAACCAATCATTCTCATGTCCTAATATAGATCTTCTCACTGGAGTCGAGCTACCAAGAGGCAGCCAGATAATGATGTGCTGTCGTAAAAATTCTAACACATTTTTCCCCCCTAGCTGACGTATGATGTAACCTCATAAAAAGAAACCATGGACGACACTTACAAAGAGAAGTGTCACTTTAAGTGACAAACGTAAACCCAAGACTATTACGTATTGAACCATCTTCTCAGAACCATAACACTGCTTTGCTCTCCCGGAGGAATGCTGAATTTACACTCGAGTAAAAATATGAATATCTATTTTCACCCAGAATAAAAATTAGATTTATTTTTATAATGTAATCACATTCACATTTTTGTAGATAAATTTAACTATGATATAAGAATCTACAATTTAAGAATATTAGAACTATTATAATATATTTAAACTCTTGGTGGGTTCTGTGATATTTATATTTATGTTTAGGAGTAGAATTTTGGGTATTGGTTCTCGAATGGGTGCCAAGGTTACAGGGTCACGTGATATAGATTAACATGCTTACAGGATCGTATCGCGAGGAAGTCTGCATATCCGAAATAATTACGACATTTAATAATAATATGCAAATGAAATCTTCCAACCATAATTCTAATATATATATATATATATATATATATATATATACTTACTATTATATACAGACTTTAATAGGACATCATCATCACCATCATCATCGTCATTGATAATAATGATAATAATAATAATAATAATAATAATAATAATAATAATAATATTAAATTATTTTAATAATAATAATATTTTTTTTTCTTTTAACGTGCTTTTTTCCCATTTGTAGGGGGTAAGTACGATGCCTTCTTTTTGAAGGACTTTGATTTGACTTTGGGGTAGACTTTGTAGTCTCGATCGGCTGCCCTGCCTGTCATCGCTTAGACCCCGTTAGCGTATGTACATGTATTGTACCAGTCACCAGCGCCCTTTCTCCCAGCAGCGAGGAGACGTTTCACGGTTAGGTCGACAGTCGAGACGTGTGAGGTGTCTGTTATGTTTTTAGAAGATGTTGGAGTGGCTTTGTTTGTGTGTGTATTAGTCTGTAACACCCATTTGCTTTTAAGCAAACCTATTCGTTGATTACATACATAATCCTGGGGTGTCTATATGGATAGCAAAGTGTCCACCTCTCTACCCGGTCAGCTGCGGATTTGAACCCGCGCCACGGACCTCTAAGAAGTCCGAGGCTGCTGCTCTAACCGACTTGGCCATCGAGGCTCTTTAATAATAATAATAATAATAATAATAATAATAATAATAATAATAATAAGAAGAAGAAGAAGAAGAAGAAGAAGAAGAAGAAGAAGAAGAAAAAATAAAGCATCGGCATAATCAGAGCTAAAGTCAGTTACATGATTATGAATTAATCACGAAGCAGTTATTCCCAAGCGAAGCAAATGAATTATACATAAATTATTCAAAAAGCATACCAGCGAAGTGAACAGAGCCAATGGAACGAGCTCTCACGGAGTGGCAACGAATGATGAAGCCATATTTCCACTGTCAGAAAAAACAGAGCTCAGCCACTCTCCAATTCTTGCGACTATTTACCCAGCGACTGTTGATGGCCGAGGGGAGAGGAGACGATGGCCATTGTGCCCTGATTGGAAAGCCTTTTGCCATACTCTAAGCAAAACGCTTCTGACACACAACGATAGGGTCCGTTTAGCCGGATGGCAGACAGTTTTAGTTTTATTAGAGTTCCCAACGCCCTGGGGGTGGGGGAGAATTTTTGATATTTGACTGAAAGTTTTTTTTTTAAGTGAGGGGTACCAAATAATAATATTATTTTATTAATAACAATATAGTGTAATGCATATTAATCATAAGGAAGTTTAGCAGGGTCGAAGGTGAATACCATTTTAGAAGTACCTATTTAACCTGCCTATGCCTCTTTCTTTCTCTCGCTTTGTACACGCATGGATACACACACACACACACGTGTGAGTGTGAGAGTGTATGCGTGTGTTTTCTGTGGTTTGGGACATCATCCTTAATTATCATTGAGTGGCATATTAAAAGTCCTTTTTATCAAAATAAGTATAATCTGGCGAATGAGTACCATATAAAGTAAGGAAGCACTACTAAACAATTCCTGCATATTACATTAACATATTTAGAATCGGAAGAGTGTGCAAAATGTATCCCCAGAAACTAACCCGACAGTACTATCAGTTGTCATAGTGGCACTTATTTTTTTAACCTTGATAGTGCGCATTTGTGTGAGAGTCCGAGAGGCAGGATTCAGTATATTTATGTTAGGTGAAATTAGTAAGTTCTACATTTCAATGCGAAATGCTCAATTATATCAGAGGCTCTGAAATTCAGTTTTGTCGGTAAGTAAATAATATTATTTTACTTCAGTTCCTTGTATGAATTTTTGTTTACCATTTTGGCATTTAACCACATAACCCTGGAAAAAGTAAAAGAAGAAAGAAACAAAAGTAAAAAAAAATTGCTTTTTGTTCCCACAGGATCTGTTGGTTTCCTTTCTATTGTGCCTAATTCATGGGATCTGAAATGTCAGACCCGGTATTTCATATGTTCTTTTGACATCAAAGTCAAAGAAACCCGGGGACAGGTTTCATTATGAAACTTTCCACCAGGCCCTAAATATCACATGAATACCAAGTGCTTCAGAATAGGACGCACTGATTAAAGGTGTATTTAAAATGCTCAATTTCTATTTGTCCTGGTTCATCTTGCGTCAGTATCATAAAAATGAACTGCAAATAAATGTATTAACCAAAAGCCATAATTGCAAATAGTTCTCTCATCTTCATATTGAACACATTTGAATAAGCAGCCTTTAACAAACACATGCATTGTGGTACGCTTTGAAACCGAGCAATTTTAGTGTGAACACTTTTGGCAAATGTCATCTCGAAACCCAGTCACGTCCGTATGTCCTTGTACGTGCAAATTGTGCAGACATGGCAGTTAAGAAGCGGAAATTGTGATTAATGTGTCTGGGAGTTGCCTATATAAACACCAGGGGATCATTTCCAAGAGGTTCTTTTGCAAATCATTTTTGGAAGGGAGAGAGAGAGAGAGAGAGAGAGAGAGAGAGAGAGAGAGAGAGAGAGAGAGAGATAGATTTAAGGAGGGAGGAGAAGATGAATGATGTCGAGAGACGGAAAGAGAGAGAGAGACATAAGATTCATCACTGAAATAAACATTTCAGAAATAATGAAAGATGGCAAATAGAACGAAGGAAGGCTTCCCAAATATCCCCCGAGGCTGAGGAACGTTCCGATAACGGCAGAGAAAAAAAAAAGACAGACAGAGAGAAAAAAAGGTGAGATAAATCCTTACATAATTAGAGAATAGGGACAATATATATATGTGTGTGTGTGTGTGTGTCTGTGTATATAATATAAAAGAGAAGGTATTGGAGCACTCGTAGAAAAATAAAAGGGTGATAAAATAGAAATGTACAAAAAAAAAAATTATTTTTCCGACTTTGTACTAGTTAGCCAAATATATATATATATATATATATATATATATATATATATATATATATATATATATATATATATATATATATATATATATATATATATATATATATATATATATATATATATATATATATATATATATTTTATAGTGTTAAACCCCAAGATAGACATTGCTCTAAATTGGAGTAGGAACTTTGTGAAAACACGAGGACAGTGCTGAAGGAGAAGAAGAGGGGAAAGAGGGAGGAAGATAAATAAATGGATCAGAGAAGCCCCTTGTTTTCTCTGAAAGCATCTCTTGAGTGCTAAGGTGTGATAACTGTTTGTGGGCAGATTTTATTATTAAATGGGAACGAGATGCGTTAGCATGCATATAAGCAAGCGCTTTTAACGACAGACTTCAGTTCATTATGCTCTCTCGTTTCTCATCAAATTTATTAATCGAGGACAGCGTTTTTATATACAAATACAAATCGTCTGAAACCATGCACGTCTACTGAAGCTGGGAAGAAGAAGAGGAAGTTAAAGGGTAAAAAATGTAATGAAATCGCGAGTTGATGGAAGTACAAGTGAAATAATATTGTACGGTGGTGATCGTGTGATTTAGTGGTTGACCGGGACATGTAAGGGTTGTCTGAATGAGGGAAAGGCTCTGAAAGGACGATTGAGAGGAATAGTAATTCCATAGATAAAGGTGATATAGGAGACTGAGAATTATGATGGCAGAACTTCGATAAGAATTCAAGGGAAGGTGTTTGATAGGATTCTACGTAGATGCTTGTGCAAAGTTGTGGCCTAAGGAATGAAGTTGTGAACGGAGTATGGAATGGATGATGTCTGAAGATGGTACAATACTAATTCGGGATAGTAAAGAGAAGGGACAGAAACTAGTAAAGGAATTTGAAAATATTTGCAAGAGAAAATGTAAATGTGAGCATGAGTAAGTTTATGAGGATATACTGAAACTGGGAAGGAGATGTCATGAACGTTGATATGGATGGTAGAATAATGGGATCGGTTGATCATACAAGCATTTTGGTTTAAATATAACAGATAGGATAAAATAAAAGAGGAAATGAGTCACAGAACAGGTGAAGCAAGAAAGGTGGGTAGCAGGACATGTGCCAAAGATTGGGCTGAGACTTGAATTGTGGTTAAAAATGAAGACTGGAATGCAGTAATAGATTGTGGAGGCAGCTTTCTTTCTTTCATGGAAGTTATGTGTAGATATTAAATGCGAATGAAAGGCAAAAGGTTTTAATCTGTTGAGGTGAAATGTCTGCATGTTAAATGCAGCGTAAGAAAATCTGGCAGGGCGAGAAATGTGGAGATATATAGACATGGAAAAAGATAGCATAGGTGATACAAAGGATCAGAGTGGTTAAAATAACACGTTAATGTGGAAATAATTGATGATGATGCGTTGGCCAAATGGTGGGTTGTATTGATAGGTTGAAATAGGTATTTGAAAGGAAGGACTCATATCCAGGAAGAGTGAGAGTGCATGCAAGATTAGCATGAATGACATAGTTTGTGCTTTATGGTCAGTGCTTTGTTGAAGACCTTTTTGTGTATTTGTATGAAACAGCAAATTTTGTTGAAGATGATTAACGCAATACTGTAGGTTCCTCCATTACTCAGAATTTAAAGCCTAAATGCGGCAATAACCGTTGTTATGCTTTTTTAGCCACCTACTGTTACGGGAAACAGGTTAATGTTTAGAAAAAGAAAGAAGAAACGTGTGCGCGCCTGTGTGTTCCAGAACGAACGCATGTTGCAAGGCCCGGAAGTCATGGAAAAATACCATATACAAAGTCTTATATTCGATGGAATTTCAGACAGAAAATGTACAGGACAGAATAGAATAGGAAGAACTCGTTTTATAAACGGAGAGCTGACGTGAAAAAGTTCACTCTCACACACACACACACACACACACACACACACACATATATATATATATATATATATATATATATACTAACTGACCAATATATAATGGAAACGGGGATATACAAGACTGCACAAATTACAGAGGGATAAAATTGATATCACATACTACGAAGAGATGTGAACGAATTATAGAGAAAAGAATAAGGAATGAAACAACAATAACTGAAGAACAATTCGGGTTTATGCCAGGAAAGGGTACAGTAGATGCAATTTTTACACTAAGGCAAGCAATGGGAAAACGCAGAAAGACAGAGAGGGCTATATCTAGTATTCATTGATCTGGAGAAGGCATTTGATCGGGTACCAAGGCAAGAAGTGTGGAGATGTATGAGAGAGAAGAGTGTTTCAGAAAAGTATGTTAACGTAGTCCAGGATATGTAGGCTATGCAGAGGTTACCACTCAGGTAAGGAGGACTGTGGGAACAACAGAAAAGTTTAGTGTAAGAGTTGGTTTGCATCAAGGTTCAACTCTCAGTCCCTACATCTTTGACCTTGTGATGGATGTTATTACATCAGATGTCAGAGAAGAAGTCCCGTGGACTATGATGTTTGCTGATGATGTTGTTTTGGGGGACCTGACTAGAGAAGGGGTGGAGGTAAAACTAGAGTTGTGGAGACAAGCACTTGAAGATCGAGGTTTAAGGATAAGCAGAGCTAAGACAATATCTGTGGATGGGAGGGGAAGGAAAACAGGGTGCAGTTAAATTAGGTTTAGACGACATCAAGATGGTTACCGCTTTCAAGTACCTTGGGTCCTGTGTGATGGATGATGGTGGCATGGACTCAGAAATAAACCACTGGATACAGTGTGCTTGGATCAATTGGAGGAGATCATCGGGAATATTGTGCGACAAGAGGATTAGTGCAAGAGTAAAAGGAAGGTTTTATAAAAGTGTAGTTAGACCAGCGATAGTGTATGGGTCTGAGACGTGGTCAATAAAAAAGGCTCAAGAAAGAAAGTTGAAATTGGCAGAAATGAGGATGTTGAGATGGATGTGTGGAGTCACGAGAAAGGATAGGATCAGAAACGATTATATTAGAGGGACAGTCGAAGTGGTAGAAGTGTCAAAGAAGATTCAGCAAAGAAGATTGCAGTGGTTTGGTCCTGTCATGCGGAGAGAGGAGAATCAAGTGTGTGTGTGTAGAAGGGTCATGGACATGGAAGTGGTTGGGAGGAGGAGGAGGGGAAGGCCAAGATTCAGATGGAAAGATAACGTAGCAAATGACATGCGGGAAAAAGGGTTAAGAGAACAGGATACGCAAGATAGAAGAAGACGGAGAAGGCTTACACGGAGCAGCGACCCCATATAGAGATGGGTAAGGGCTGAAGACAAAGAAGAAGATATGTATACTAACTGACCAAGCCGGCGCTGCCCCAGAAAAACTCTGAATGACAGTCTACGTGTAAGGGGAGGGAATAGGGAAAGGGGAAGGGGGAGTGAGAGGAAAGAGGGAAGGTGGAAGGGGTATTGGAGGGAGAAGGAAAAGGGGGAGGGGTTTGTGTTGACGGTCCGACTGACAGTTCTACATTTTTCATGCAAATGTTCACCCTTCGAATAGATGTGTGAACTGACAGACATTACTGTGGTGAGTGTCCCTTTTATCCTGTACTGTCTGCCATTTTATCCAGGTATTACTATGATGACTGTCCCTTTTATCCAGAAATTACTGTCAACTGTCTATTTTATTCAGATATTATTGTCTTGTCTGTCCCTTTTATCCAGGCACTGGTGACTGTCCCTTTTATCCAGGCATTCTAGGGTGACTGTCCCTTTTATACAGGTATGACTGTACTCTGTCCCTTTTGTCCAGTTATTACTGTGATGACTGTCCCTTTTATCCAGAAATTAGTGTGGTGATTGTTCCTTTTATCCATGTATTACTGTTCTGTCTGTCCCTTTTATCCAGGGTTAGGTGTGGTGACTGTCCTTAATTATCTAGGTATTTCTGTGGTTACTGTCCCTTTTATCTATGTATTATTGTACTGTCTGTGACACCGTTAAATAGGTATTACTGTACTGTCTGTCACCTTTAACCAGGTACTATATTAGTGTCTGTCACTTTATCCAGATATTACTGTGGTGACTGTCCCTTTTATCAAGATATTACTATGCTGTCTGCCCCCTTTAGTCAGTTATTACTGTGCTGTCTGTCCACTTTAACCAGGTATTACTGTTCTGTCTATCCCTGTTATCCCGATATTAATGTGGTGATGTCTCTTTTATCCAGATAATACTGTGCTGTCTGTCCCTTTTATCTAGGTATTACAGTAATGACTGCTCCTTTTATCCAGATATTACTTTGATGACTGTCCCTTTTATCCAGGTATCACTGTGGTGACTGTCCTTTTTCCCCAGGTATTATTGTGCTGTCTATCCCTTTTATCCTGGAATTATTGTGGTGACTGTCCCTTTTATCCAGGTATTACTGTAGTGACTGTCCCTCTTCTCCAGGTATTATTGTGGTGACTGTCCCTTTTATCCTGGTATTACTGTAGTGACTGTCCTTCTTCTCCAGGTATTAGTGTGGTGGCTGCCACTTTTATCCAGATATTACTGTGGTGAATGTCATCTTTAACCAGGTATTACTGTGATGTCTGTCCCTTTTATCCAGGTATAATTGTGGTGACTGTCCCTTATGTCCAGGTATTATGATGATGATGACTGTCCCTTATGTCCAAGTATTATTATGATGACTGTCTCTTCTATCCAGGTATTACTGCAGTGACTGTCCCTTTTATGCAGATATTACTGTGGTGACTGTCGTTGTATCCAGTTGTTATTGTGCTGTGTGTCACCTTTAACTATGTATTACCGTGATGTCTGTCCCTTTTATCCAGGTATCACTGTGGTGACTGTCCCTTTTATCCAAATATTACTGTGGTGACTACCCCTTTTATCCGGATATTACTGTGCTGTCTGTCCCTTTTATCCAGGTATTACTGTAGTGACTGCCCCTTTTATCCAGATATTACTGTGCTGTCTATCCCTTTTATCCAGGTATTACTGTGGTGACTGAATAGCATTTTCAATGATATATTTCTGTGGTCTTCAGTACATGAAGTGAGGTATGATTAACCCGCAGAGTTTATTTACCACATCAGTTGCAAAGGGAAGGGGGAAGGGGATGTGGGGTACGGGTTTGAAACCTTCCCTTTTATCTAATTTGTGTCAAATGATGGCCACGTGCCAAATTTTGTCTAGATCGGTCAAGCGGTTCGGATTTCTGCAGCACACAGAGTTACATACATACATACAAACATACAAACATTCACATTTATATATAAGAAGATATATATATATATATATATATATATATATATATATATATATATATATATATATATATATATATATATGTGTGTGTGTGTGTGTGTGTGTGTGTGTGTGTGTGTGTGATTGTGTGTATGTGTGTGTGTTTGTTCGTGTGTATACACGAAAGCATACACAAGTATTGTATTCCTTAACAATAGTAATGGATTTTGCTCAGCCGTGACGCGCGAAAAACATGTTTACTTTGACCAAGAAGGAAAGGACTGGTAACTTTCGTCAACTTAGACTTGTTTGATTCTTTTCAATCGCTAAATTTAATTTTAAAATGTTTCTTCACCTGATTAAAAAAAAAAAAAACAAACACGAAAATGAGTTTTAACATGTTGTTGGATTTAGCAGAATATCATTTTAATAATAAGGTACTGAAAACTATTCATTCACCAACACCCTGTACCAGTAAAATAACGACGTATGAAATATTAGTAAAAAATCTAGACCAGACATTTCCAGACGCCATCTGCAAAACCCATTAAGCCTCGGAATCCTATAACAATAGGAACCAATCCGTAGGTTTGATGGGATAAATCAGGAGACAATAAGAGGGTCTCTTATAACTTTTTTTTTTTACCCTCAGGGAGGCAATCACCAAAGTAGACTTTGGGACACAAGTACAAACAATCTAGGCTACTGGAAGTCTGCCAAACATAATAGTTGCTCTTGCTGAGAGCTGGTGCCGACGCTCTTTGCCCGTTTGGTTTGGTTTCTATTTTATTTCCGTACGATTGGTAGTTGGTTGCTATGTAGGTTTTGTTAACAATTAGGGTTAATGACGAAATATCTCGTGATATATTCCGTCATGCTTGAGTGATTATAATTTTTTGAAATATTTTACAGCTTTGGTTATTTTCTATTGTGCCAACTAACCAGGAACCTGTCTTGAATACATGGAAATTCTGGTGCAAACTGATATCCTTATGGTAGGTTCCATATATAGACATCGTTCATTACAACTGTTATGTAGAATTGTGGTCAGTACATAGACATGCAAATGTGAGATCACGGCTTGATTAATGAAGAAAACGGCTGCGTTCGATGTTTTCATTCTTTCAAGAGAGGAGGGTGGTTAAAAGACCTCTGAATACGAGTACCCAATACTGATGCTGTCGTTAAAGCTCCATATGCATCACTTCGGATGCTACCCAACATGACTTTCCTCTATTCCTCCTAAGTGATATTACATCTTTCTCTGCTCAAGCTCTTATTGATATACAGTACCTTACGAGATAAAAGTAAGGGCAAATTCGCTGCTGAATATTTACATTTCACATAAGCAAGAAATTCTTGCTCTCGAGGACATTGGAGATAGGCATAAAATTTATGGTTGACAATCTCATTACTTTATTGTAGTCAGATGTTTGCTAATACACACGCACACACACCCATATATATATATGTGTGTGTGTGTTTGTGTGTGTATGTATATTATATAAATACATTTATGAATATGCATTTAATGGATTACATATGTATGTGTGTATACTGTATATATATATATATATATATATATATATATATATATATATATATATGTGTGTGTGTAAATATATATATTTACACACACACACACACACACAAGTAATTCATTAATATCATATGCCCTTACGTAATTAACTAAGAAAATATTTCCTACTCAGGACAGGATTAGAATTTGCCGAGTATAATTTGAATTAGAGCGAGAGTGACTTAAAGCACATTCCGATGTAGAGAATTAGCGATAATTGTTTCTCTGATGTTGGTTCCCCCAGCAAATGCAATTTAAATTGCAGATCCAAAAGAACAAAGTTTTTTCTTCAAAATGTGCATTTTATTTTACGTTAGTCATATATGCTTACATATTTCGTAAATATTTATTCAGTCAATATAACCTACAAACTACTAGGTGCCAAAAAGCAATAGCCTCGGTTAAGATAGTGATGACCTTTAATGAAAAAGCCAGTTTGGATTTTCTTTCTACTTCTGGTTTTTCTTATAATTTCTTGCTTTTGATTAAAGAAACCAAGTAGAGTGATTTTCGAAAGCGTAATTTACCCAAGGAACAGATATTCTTGACAAGACTATAATAATAATTATTGGTGATCAGCGGCAAAAGTATTGGATAATGGTCTTTCTTTTATAGTATCCCCTTCGCTACGTCTCACTGCATCGAACCAGTCTTATAAAAAAAAACCATTCTTTTTTTATAATGTAACTGAACTGAAAATCCCAAATCATTCACCTTAAAGGTTCTGTGAAATTAAATATCACCAAATCAGTAATCTTGTCATTGGATTTCCTTGATTAAAGCATATATTTCCTTATTCTTATTAGGAAAACTACCTAGAATATGTGAGGAACCTTGAAATGTTTAGAAATCCCTCTGTTTCGCAAAACTGAATACTTGACAAGATTTATTTCGACTAGAAACGAATTTTTATATATGCTTTCACGGGTACTTGTCTGTTATAGAATTAACGCATATAATAAACGCAGATATAATTTAGATGTAGTGTAAGTCTCTTTATTGACAAAAATGAATCATTAAAAAGATTTATTTCGACAAGAAACGATTCCTTATCTATTTTAGAATTAGCGCATGCAATAAGCGCAGATTTAATGTACCGTTGAAATTCATTTAAGAAGAAACCACCTTTATGTTCCCTTTGACATTCAGCAAATATTTTCGAAGTAAAATGATGAGACTCTCTCACCCTCTCACAACCGCTGTCATTCACGGTGGTCCGAATCGTAAAACCCGAAAAGAAAAACATCTGTTTCGGGACCGCACGTCAAGATTCAGATGGGGCGTAAATGTGTAATCGTGTGTACTTACTCTCCTGTTATATTTGCATTCATGTCATTTAGTGCAGTCCAGCTGCTCATTTACATTATAGAAAAATAAAAATTTCGTAGATGGCACCTCGCTAATTTCATCTTGGGCCAAGGCAAAGGACGTATTTGATTTCTCTGAGATATCAAGGGTTTCTTTGACTTTACAGACTATATTTTACAAAATTATGGTGTGTGTGATATTTTATATTGCTAACTCACATTAAGAGGTTAAATAATAGTTAAAGAATTATGTTCATGGCGAATCTCTCTCTCTCTCTCTCTCTCTCTCTCTCTCTCTCTCTCTCTCTCTCTCTCTCTCTCATGTATCGGGAAACGTTTGAATGCACCGTATTATAATGTTACTGTTTGTTGGTACTCATTATATAATATGGTGCTGCTGCTCAATTAATGATATAATTTTAGTTAATTAATTAGTGTTTATAGAGTAAAAATACTTGGAGGAAAAACTCTCTCTCTCTCTCTCTCTCTCTCTCTCTCTCTCTCTCTCTCTCTCTCTCTCTCTCTCTCTCTCTCTCTCAACACGGCATTCACCTACTGGTAACAAAATTTCGGAAATAACCATATTCATACACAGAATACCCTTGTCTTGTATATTAAACACAAGTTGCTTGAAACGAAGCAGTTTCAGAGAATATGCCAAACGGAAGACAGAAAGAAAGAGAAAGCCAATTTGAATTAAAACCTAAGATCAAAGCAAAAGAGAAAGGTTAACCAGGCCGCTGCACAAGTCTTAGATCACGGGGCATTACACAGCACAAAGGGCAGAAAACGCAAAATTATAGGAAAAGCGTGACAGAGAGACTTTGTTCTCTCCCATAATAAGTGCTAAGCGCCGGATGGCTTCCGATTTACAGTTATTAAGTCTTCTTGTCTTTCGTGACAGGGTTAAATGCGTGCTTCCTCGACAAGGAGTTTTGCGATGATATCAGCAGTGGTTTACGAGTTACTTTTGAGTCCCGGTCTCCTGAGATTTGCGCGCTTTCATTTTTTATATACACTG
>NC_089797.1:15380394-15407894 GCF_040412425.1 Macrobrachium rosenbergii | reverse complement strand
TCATTTTTACGTAATTGGAACTTACATCATTAACCATATCGTTAAAACTTTTCGGAATTCCAGACTGTCTCAGACCATCACTGAACTCTGATCCCAGAGCATCTCAAGGACATTGAGATTAACCTGATAAACTGTATATATTAACGAACACTAAAAGAAATGTGAAATATTTTTTTACTTCCTAGAAAACCCCTCCCAGTTTAACTAAACACTAAAGCACTACAGATCTGAAGAAATAGGTGCAACTTTTCTCTTTCGTTATCTTCATGTAGAAACGACTCCAGCATCTGCCGATTTATTATCATTAATTTAGGAATTAGAAATGACAAATGTTACCTGTAGGTCTACCAATTTCAGTGTGGTCAGTTATTAACAGAGGAAAACAACCAGTCAAATGCACTATTCACTCTGGACTTGAGACTGCGTTTCGCTTATCAGCCATGACTTCGATGCGAAAAATGACTGGTACATCATCTGTTGTTACCGCCCCGTTAAATTCACTACTCAGAATGCCAATGAAAGCGTCATAGAATTCTGGATGTGAGCGCCGACCAATTAATGTTCTGGACGCTTGAAAAATACCGTTTGCTTGACACTGTGTTATTTAGGGAAGCCATTGTATCGCTGATAGTTAATCTTTAGTCGATTCTGTTCACCTCCCCTAATGATGTAATTGAATGATATTTCGTTATGAATAGATTTTATTTTTATATTTGTCCTCCCCTTTGCATAAACACGAGTACACACACGTATGTATATATATATATATATATATATATATATATATATATATATATATATATATATATATATATATATATATATTTATATTTATATATATATATACATACATACATATGTGTATATATAATTTATAATGTATATATAATATACATACAGTATATGCTGCCAGATAAGGTAACTGGCGTTATAGTTTGAAAGGTAATGAATACATAAAATATTTCAGTTTAATGACAATATTTAGGACATAAGTGCGATCATCATCCCATTCTTTCGACTATGACAAAAACAAAATATCCTATTCTTTTCTGTTAAGGTCATAATATTCGAAACTACTGAACTCTCACACTCTTCAGAGCCTTAAATCCACATCTGTTCCTCCAGTTCTCCGATATGGAAACTACAAGCCGAAATTTGCATGAGATTTTCTTTCTTCCATCTGTTCAGGGATTTGAGGAATCATGCCTTGTGTATTCTGAGATCTCTAATGCATTTATTGCAGTGTCTGGCATTAGGTTTCGTTAGGTAAATTTCATGTTTCAGAATAAACTACACTTGTTCCTGGGTTCATCTAACTGCATTGTAGCTGTTCCTGATAGAGAAAGATAAATTTCGTATTATATCCGTAGTGGTGTTCCTCAAGGTAATATTTTCTCACTTACTCTGTTCCACCTCTTTATAAATGACCTTCTGTGTTTTGCAGGGTAATTTTTTTCTATAATTTTGTACATTCAGTTCCCAATCTATGCCCTTGCTTGTTCTCTATTACGAATTTCCCTTTCGCTATCTGTTAACATTCCATTGCCCTGAACTTGGTAGTGGTAAAGTGATCAAATATCGTCCTTTCTCATCAATCATCCAATCCGTGTTTTCTTTTCATAGTGTAATTAAATATTTCAAGTTTGTCAGTATCTTCAGTGCTAGCTAGCTAATACTTGTACTAGATAGTTACACTGCTAAAAGTGCGAAGTCTTATTCTAAAAATTCATGTTTGTTAATATTCGTCTATTTTGGAATTTTGTTTTATTTTTCCAGAGCTTCATCCTTTGATCACCTCCTGAGACGCAATGATTCAATGCCAGTTCGTTTGATCAGTGACCCTGCTCTTGCCTAATCTCGAATTTATTCCTCTCTAACCAAGGGGATTTATTTTCCATCTGATAAGATATTTTGATCACAGCTTCGTAGAGCTTATCTGGAGAGTACTTTTTTCACCTTTCAGTCGTCTGAGCAGACGATTTTTTCAACGGATACACTTTGTAAATCAGCAACAATCTTCGCATTGTATGGCTCAGTGACTATTTCTTTAGTTATGCTGCTACAGCGTGGAATTATTATCAGGAATGTGTTTTTATTACCTCTATGGCTTGTTTTTTTTTAGGATATATATATATATATATATATATATATATATATATATATATATATATATATATATATATATATATGTGTGTGTGTGTGTGTGTGTGTGTGTGTGTGTGTATGTATGTATGTGTGTGTGTTTGTATATATGCTTGTACACATGTATGTATGCATGTAATTCAAAATTCAAATTCGAATTCAACTTATGAGAGGACTCTCTCTCTCTCTCTCTCTCTCTCTCTCTCTCTCTCTCTCTCTCTCTCTCTGAGTGGGTGTGCGTCTGTATGTGAAAAACACGAGGTGAATGATTACTTGCCAATCATAGTTGAACTCGCTTCCCATTAACGTCAGAGGGAGGAGTATGTTTGGGGATGGACAGAGGAAGCCCTTCATCTGACGATGGTCTATCTGAGCCCATCATTTCCTCGACTTCAGGGTGATTGAGATTCAAGTCTAGATTCCGACGATAACGGGAGTCTGATTTTCGTTTTGTATGTTTATGTGTGTGTGTGTGTGCCTTTGTTTGTGTGCGGTCACTCCTTTCTCAGTGAAGTCTATTTATTTAGAACCGAGCTTACATCACTATTTATTTCGCAAGTACATAATTAAGGCATGGTGAGAACTCATTATTCACGGCCGATCATTTAGTATCTTGTATACGTATAGATTTGTATCATAAAGTTTCTTCTTCATGTGAATATCATTCTGCAGAAATGGGAAAAATGATTTAAATAGAAAATTGACCCTATACACATATATATGCATGTGTATATATATATATATATATATATGTATATATATGTTTGTATATATATATATATATATATATATATATATATATATATATATATATATATATATATATATATATATATATATATATATATATATATATATATATATATATATATATATATATATATATATATATATATATATACACACACACACAAACATAGCCCCAAAAATTGGCATAGTTACGGCCAAAAAGGATTTACCTTTCCTGGAAGCAGTGTTTGACCGAGGACTTGAAAGTCTATAAATTGCACCATGACAGTATCGAAAGGCTCAAGGCTTCCAGGGTTGAGTGAAGGCAGAAGGCGAGTGGGGGGTCAAGCCAACCGCTGCGGCCTGGAACTCATTTATAGAGAATAACCGTTATATGCTTTCAAAAACACCATTTCGTATGAACCGCCGGTCGATAACATCTTTGAAATTCCTCGTCCCGTTGCTAATGTGTTTTGAAAATGATGATATTAAACGGCGGTGAAAGCAATCAGTCAAATTGATTGAAGGAAACGTTGTGGGAATATTATCAATCACGTTCTTACTTACTCATGCAGTTATAGTAAATCTAAAGATATATGTCTACGCATTTGAACGTTAAATTTCCCCTACGTTATAAATATTTATTGACAGGGATCATCTGTGTGTTTTTCCCAAGTGTGTATGTCCATGATTATTTATAAGGTCATGGTGGATATTAAAAATCTCTGCATCTGTTGAATATTTTAAGTAGAAGAACAACTAACTTGGATTACTTCGGAACGATAGAGAAGGATTTATGTGTGCTCTAGTAAATGTATCTGAATTAACACTGTAGGCTAGTCATGAGAGGGAACTGAACTCATTTCTCTCTGCCCTTGAATTACGCCGGGGAAATTTGATTTCATTTGTTTCTCATCCTGGTTCAATGCTTTCACTGGAAAGAACATTCAGAATTTGTGGGGATAGGTAGAAGATGGGTTGTAGTTGTGACTTTTGAAAATTAATATTTCTTGTGAATATAAGCAATAAAATATATATATATATATATATATATATATATATATATGTATATATATATATATATATATATATATATATATATATATATATATATATATATATATATATATATATATATATATATATATATATATATATATATATATATATATATATATATATATATATATATATATATATATATATATATATATATATATATATATATATATATAAATATGTGTGTGTTTGTGTGCATGCGTACTCGGACATAATTCAGACACCGTTTGTACTTGACGGACGAATACTGTATCTGACGGTCAGAATTATGTGATAGTAATGAAAATAACAGTTTCCAACGGCCAAATCGTTAGCACCTCCAGAATGTTTATTTATAGTTTTTTGTTTTCGTTTTCTTGGATAATAAACATTAGGATGCCAGCTATTTGGCTCAATTTGATTTTCTCATCATGAAAAAATGACGAAACGCCAATGTACAGCTCTTAACAACTGCTGTTCTAGCAAAAGCAGGGAGTGATGTAAAGAAAATGATTCCCTGACGCAGAATAGCATGCCACGACTCTATTTATGATGTGAAAGTATTGTGTTATGTGGCATTGTCATGCATCATCACAAGATCCAGTGAATGACTTATGCTGATGAACACCACGGTATACATGAGGACTTATTCCTTTTGCGATGTATATTTACGGTGCTGTAAGATATATGCATAATTACACGTGTGTAATGCATTCCAATATGAACACGCGTACAAGGACATTTATTCAGTTACGATTATATAATTAAAATGTTCACTCCGCATAATTATATATGCTTACATACTTTGGCATGCCTAGTCTCCATTTGGTATCTACGTTCGTGTGGGTTGTATTTGTGTGTGTGTGTGTGTGAGAGAGAGAGAGAGAGAGAGAGAGAGAGAGAGAGAGAGAGAGAGAGAGAGAGAGAGAGAGAGAGCCATCATTTTTAGAGGGCGAAACACTAAAGGCGACCAGGAGGAATCAGATGAAATCGAGTGAACTAACAAGAGTAGGCCTAGGCGGGCGACGGTTATGTGTTAAATATTTCGTGCGAATTTGCTGGTGATGGGCTCTCACAAGCTATCTCACACACACACACGTATATAATATATACAGAGATATATATATATATATATATATATATATATATATATATATATATATATATATATATATATATATATATATATATATACATATATATATATATATATGTGTGTGTATTATATATTATATATATACATATATATATGTGTGTGTGGATGTGGTGTATATGTTTGTGTATGTTGATGTATATAGTGTTCGTGGTTCGCCTCCCACGTGTGTGAGCCTGTGTGAATGTAGTAATATGAGCCAACGTATAAACAGCAATAAATGTCAAAAGATTCTTTTGTAATCCTACGCTGTTTATTATGAAAATGTCACCTTTATCTGTATGGCCTTACAGCAATAAAAAAAAAAGTGGAAAACTGACGTTGAAGTTCATTAAAAAAAAGAATTGCACTGTCAACATACTTTCAGCCTATCAAAAGATACCGTGTTTAATTACAGAAAATTCATATAAAGTTTAAACGAAACATTTGTCTCCTAGGTTAGTAATCGCTTCCATCTCTCTCTCTCTCTCTCTCTCTCTCTCTCTCTCTCTCTCTCTCTCTCTCTCTCTCTCTCTGTCCGTTACATGTGAATATTCCCATGAGGAAAATAATCGAACTGTTGAAACAGGTGTTTATTTATTCATTGTTGCCTCGGCACTTGTGCCAACTTTGAGTGGCACTGTCCCTTTAGAGTCAACATAATCCTCTCGAGATAATGCTCTGATTGAACGCAATGAAGAACTGAAAGGATCTGGATATTCAAACACACGAAAAGTATGGTGTGTTTGCATTTGCAAATGCGCTTAACAAAGCGCAGTTGTTTTCATGTATAAAGGGATGGGCCTCCATGCCGGTTTGCACGCTGGAGATTTGCTCCTGACGTGTGTTGCGACATACAACTGCTCTTCTTTGTGAGTAATATTTGTAGATATATCTATATGTATATATATACATATATATATATATATATATATATATATATACGTATATATATATATATATATATATATATATATATATATATATATATATAAATATATATATATATATATATATATATATATATATATATATATATACATACATACATACATACACACACACATACATACACACAAATATATTTACCTATATACTAACATGTAGTCTGCCATGTTCTCAGTGGTCTGGTAAAACTAAGGTATACATTTTTTTGCCATGTTCTTTACGATATGGGCGATAGATCGCATGCGAAATGCATAATCTAGTTGTTCATTTATCTGTCAGTTTATCTGTCCACGAAAGATTACAGTGATGATAGACCGTAAAAAATATTTTCTCTGAATTTCTTTCTTCCATTCTCCTGTCACTGTATCAACGTAATGTTGTCTAGTGTCCAAAGAAGCTTTTTACTTGTTCAGTCGCCTGACTGTGTACCTAAAACATAGGAGAAAATAAACAGCGAAATCTTCCCTTTAGATTTTTTTTCCATGCAGCTTATAATCTCTCTCAGTGCGAGACTATCGATCGAGCGAAACGCAGCTATCGCCATGAGTGGCAATACACTAATGGTGAGAGTTCACAATTTTCAGAGACGCCCTGTTATTCCATCTCTCTCTCTCTCTCTCTCTCTCTCTCTCTCTCTCTCTCTCTCTCTCTCTCTCTCTGTCTTTATCTGTGTGAGTGTGTTTATGACTTTCTCTTTGTGCTGGTTGCTATTGTTGCAGCGAGGGAGATTTGAAGCTTGCATGGGAAGGCACTAAAAATGTAAGGAGTATTTAATCTTTCACCCCTCATGCCTCCGTTTTCTCTCTCTCTCTCTCTCTCTCTCTCTCTCTCTCTCTCTCTCTCTCTCTCTCTCTCTCTCTCTCTCTCTGAGGCTGACGCCCATTTATACACAAGCACACACATACAAACACACACACACACTCTTATACGCACACGCGTTCGCTATGGCGACGAGAACAAGTAAGTGAATTATGCAGATCAACTCTGCAGCGACGATCGATGATAAGAAAGGACGCGTGTGCGAAGGGAAATGGGAAAATTGGTTATAGAGATGTGTGACTGCCTAATACATTCTCTTAGTGCTCATCCTGCTAGAATTTCATAAGGCATAAATCGATTAGCATACCGGCTGCTAAACCATTTAAGACGAAGCTACTGTAGGACAAAGGTCCCCGTGCTGTTTTCGGCGTATCCTGTCAAGAAAATTAATTTATTTTTTCATCGCGATTACTTTTTAGTTTTTTTTTTTATAAATACTGGAAATATGAATTCTTTTTTGTTGTTTTTTGTAGTTGATGCACTGTATGCTCCCTACAACGTCAAAAGAGAGCAGAAATCAGAATAATAACAGAAATTAATAGATTTACCAAAATAAATCATAACATAATATGAGGTTTTTACCCCCGAAAATGTGGAGTAAAAAGTATTGTTGATCAGTCCAAATGGCCATTAAGCAGCTAACCTGAGTGAAGAATCTCTTGATAAAGGATGTTAGGGAAAACATACAAGAAGAGAGGAAAATAAACTTTAGAAATGAAAAAGGGAGTTAGCACATAAAAAAAGAGAGAGATAACCAAGTGTAAATCTGGAGAAAATGTTTCGGGCCCGTTTTCTTGTGGGGTGTTGTCAAGCAAGCCACTGAGTGAGTGTGTAGGTGCAAAAAAAATTTGCATGCATTTCCATGTTCCATATTCATGGACGCATGCACGCACACGCAAGAAGGCTCGTTACAGGCTTTAGGTTATGCAAGATCCTACGACAAAGATCTTGTTGTGCTCCAGAGAGCGCTGCTCTGATGGGAGCTCAGGCCAGAGAGATAAAGGAGGAAGAAGAAGAAGAATGTTTATATGTGGGCATGGTTCGAAGAACCACGTTGAGAAAAGAGAATAAGGCGCAGATAAGATAAATTTCAACTGACAGAAATATGTTATATGGAAAATAGCTTTGCTTTTTTTGTGACACTGTTCAGCTTAAAATGAAAAATTTAAAACATTAGTTAAGCCATTCCTCTGTTTTGTTGTACCTTTAAAGTTAAGCTGTAAAGTGTGTGTGTATGTGTGTGTGTGTGAGAGAGAGAGAGAGAGAGGGGGGGCGGCCGTTATTTAACTATTACATAATGCCACATGAACATGAAAATCGGGAGAAAAATAATGAGTTAAATGCAAAGTTTAGAATGAATTTATAAGAAAAACATTGCAGGACAAATATGGTCACTAAAGACAAAATGTGAAATAAACAACAAAGATCCATCTTACTGCACATCAAATATTAATTTGAAACCGACAGTGAGAAAACGGCGGTTTGAGGACCTGTTGCATGCTGACGGTGAACAAAAACCAAGTGAAGCTGGTTAACTCATTTTACGCTATTTGAACTTCTTTAACATGATAAGGGAGATATTAGACGAGATTCAAGACCTTAACAGGATGGAGATTACCTGGGGATCTGGCTGTTTCTTGTGACTCTGATTTTCTCTATCCTTCTAGCTTTTGATAGATAGTACTTGGCATAACTTACGTAAGGGCCTTTCTCTTCTTCCCCCTTTTATGTGTTTTGGAGTTCGCAGCAGAGTTACAAAGAATAATTCCTTCAACAATTAGCATGTGGAAGGATATACTTTGAAAGGAAAGTCAAAGGAAGGAAAGAAAGATAATTGTTTATTTTGAGGAAGGTGATGGTGGTAGTGAGAAGCAAAACTTCTCACGGACGGTAATCCTGATCATTAGCCAATTTCTTGCATTTAATGTGGTGCAATTCTTAATTCTTTGACATAATATATGTATATATATATATATATATATATATATATATATATATATATATATATATATATATATATATATATATATATATATATAAATAATCAATACACAATCACGTATAGAACATAATTAAATTTCTGACTCACATCAGGATCGATATATAGGTCTTTCAAATGAAATATATATATATCCCACTAGACCATAATCAAGTCTAAAATCACGCTGGAACCTGAATGCAACAGCACCCATCAAGGAATTACCTGGTCAAGCTAATTGAAAGGCAGCGCCCTCCCCTTTCAATTGAAAGACCTGGAAGCTGGAACCTGAGTGTGAGTCAGAAAATTATATTTATATATAGCGCCCTTGCCTTATCATAAAGACCTGGGTATATATATATATATATATATATATATATATATATATATATATATATATATATATATATATATATATATATATATATATATATATATATATATATATATATAAATCCATGCTTCAAGTAACAATTAAGTAGGCTAGGAATAGGCATAACACCTTAATAATTTGTACACATCAGCAAGTTATAAATGAAACAATAAACAGGATTCTTAAGGACTGAAATACTTTGTACATAGATAACGAAATATTTGTGAGTTTGTGTTTAGAAGATAAACTTTTAAGGCGCATAGTGCATAGCAGATTCAACGTACATATTGAATTTTATTTTTAATCAGTTACAAGATACTGATTCCGAAATACCTGTTTAATTTTGATGTGTCGAACACAGAGCCTCTCTTCTTCAAAGGAATGTTTAGATATTTCATTGCCTTAATCATCACACATTCCAGGTTTAAGCGATAGCCTTAGATTGGCCTAGTATCGTAAAAAAAAATTAAAAAGTTAAAAAGATTAATACATTTAATGTCCAATTGCTCGGGGCTTCCTGTGATTGATAAGGCAGAATTGATCATTTTAGTTGATTTGTGCTTATTTTCCTGGATTTAAGAGTAATATAGTAAACGGATTTTTAATGTACAAATACGCATAAAGATTCAGTTTTGCCTTAATTTAAAGACAGGTGTGTATAATGATGGAACAGCTGCACCTTTATCCAATTTCTTTTTCATTTCTGAAGCACTGTGTATATGCCAAAGAAACATTATGCTTCACATGCAGGAGAACGCAGGTAGAAAGAAATGTGTTTTGGCTTCGATCAGTGATTTAAAAAGAAAAAAGTTGAGGTAAAAACATGAACTGCGAAACTGAAAACCACAATTTTAAATTCTAGCTGTGGATTAAGCATTGTGATGCCAGTTTTTTGTTGGATACAGTGCATTTCATACATACATTTACAAAGAATGGCTTATGTAACGTATTGTGCATACTAGGAAATACTGATGTTTGAATAGTAAACTCATTCAACGTTCGCTTTATATTTTAGTGAGGGATCCTGACTGACTCACATTACACTAACATGTTTTGATATGTTAATGATATTGCAGCCACGAATAGCTGATTAAAATGTCAATTGGGAAAAAATACTTTATCGCATAAGAAGTCTTTGTATTAAAGTGAGCGTATACTAAACAGCAGATATATTTTCCTTCATCTGAATTTCGTCTTTTTTCATTCACTTTTATAAGGCCTACAACTTTTAGACTTGATATTCAGTGTCTTTGAAATTGAATCCAGTACTTTTCTTTCGGCCTTTTCCTTCATCTGAGATGTGAAATAGGTCTCCAGAGTAGTAAGATCATGTTTCAGTAAACACGATATACAAAACACATATCTGCAACATTAACTGCAAGTTACAAGGCCTGTTTGAAAGCATTCAGAGAACTTCGGTTTTTAATTCAATTTTCGTTAAGTTATCAGAACACCTTGCCATCATCACATTAGTCCATTTTCAGCATACCTTTTATACGAAAGTTCACTTTTTAATGCACCCATCTCTGTCAGTTATGTAATACTGTTGGAGCCATTAGAATGGACGATATCAACATGCCCAATAAAACCGTGATTCAATGACCACGCCAGAGTAATGTCATTTTCTTTAGTCGGTTTAAACACTGTTCGTAGATATATTTCCATAGGATAACGACAAAAATTTCAGTAGCTGTTTCAGCGGTGTTTGTTACAATATTTTATTAATTTATTCATCAATTTTAAGTCTTGAACTTCTAGTTCATTTTGAAGAAGAAATTCTATCTACGCTCACTACCAACCAATCGACCCAGCTATGACTGTATACAGTCAGTAAGGGCAAAAGCAGGAGGGAAATGGCCATCTGGCTGTACAATCTCTTGGGGCTTAGTGAGGATACGTCTATACTGCAGTAAAACATATAAACACATGTCGGCATCTTATCCCATACGCGTCACAAGCAGGTTGAATACAAGTCAACGACTTCTTGGTAGTTCTAACCAATGCTTCATACGGTTGATTATCAAGCTTTTGTCAGTTTCGTTCCCCACTTACGGTCTTTGACTTGTCTTCAACCTGTTTGGGACGTGTATGCGATTAGCTGCTAGAGAGTTTTTATAACATGTTTTACTGTAATGGGAACCCACCTGAGCGTGTCCCTTCATCGACTTTGATATCTGGCTCAGTCCGAAATTCCGGGCGTTATCAGTCCTTTGCTGTCAATTAACCCATTGGATTTATAACTGGACATGGATATTTTGAGCGGTAACGAACAATCCTATTCGTTTTCAGCAAGTAAAGTAATGGGATCCACCAAAACCCCAGTTTTAATCTCATTACTGGAAATCGTTACAGAGCGAGATTAATATCCTCTCTTTTTTTATATCAGCAAACTAACTTCTTCGGTTTTCGGACGCTAAACTTGTAATGAAGTGGTGGAAAAAAGGTCGAACAAGTTTACGTGTATTTCTAAATGTATTTCGTTCTCACTGGAAATGGTGTAACAAAATCTATGACGATTTGAAAGGTTGCTTTTACTAATGAGACAGAGAGGATGTTCAGTAATATTATTCAAATCAGGTTAAAATCTCTGATGATGATTAATGAGGACTGGGCATGTGTTGATTAATTTTCAGCTTATGATGAACTTTTTTTCATTCATGTACAGCATTGGGCAGCTAATATTTAATCATAATTTTCCTCAGCCGTGTACAGACATTCAGCTGACCTGAAAATTCTGCAAAGTAGCTAAAAAAAAAACTACGGATTCTTTGCAAGTATGATAAAAATTTTAAATTTTTAGTAGCTTATACACCCACTTGGGAATTTTAAAGGAGTAAATTGATATATTTAATACATAACATTACTATAACGAAGTTAAATGAACCTTCACTAATAATCAACGGGGGAAAACACTGATGGCAGTTTGCTCAAGAAATATAGCAAAAAGCCTCAGAGAATCAATTTTAGTTTTGAAAGTAAAAACAAAAAGTCAGAGGAGCCAGTAGTTATTAAATGACCGCACATCATTATTACGACAGAACCAGCACTGAACATCTCGGTGAAAACCGCTTGGAATTCAACCTGTGGATTTACCAGCTGCCATTCCAGTCTTTTGTTGACTGCATTCGATATCGGCTATGAATTTGTAATACTTGACTTAACGAAGTTATGTGCATGCTATGGCATATTTAGTTCCGACGGTGAATTCTGCCGCTGGACATTTGATATTTCAAATGGGAGTCGGGTTTCCTCCGTTCTTTCCATGAAAAGCCGTACTTGGAATTCTGAAATGTCATGTGCTCGTAGATTTATGAGTATTAGCATATTAAGGGATGGATGCTATATTGGCGGTATTTTGGTCACCTCGAATAGTTAGGTTGATGCAAAATATTACGATGAAGTCATTAAACAAGTGTATATACATTAATTGTATTTGAAAATGGGTTTTACAGAATGTAATAAATGTGTCAATTAGTAAATCTTTATTGTATGAAAATGTCAAGATTCTCAGCCTTTCTTCTGTAGCTCAGAGAATGTATGCAATTGAAAGAGGGATTACGTTTCTCCATTGTTTGATATTTCCTCTAAATACTAGTCATTGGTGAAATTAAAAAAGTTCGTCTTTTCATATTCCAGTTACCTTAATACAGACTACGGGACAATTTTGATGGCACCCAGCGTAAATGTATAGCAGATGAGAATACGGTAAGATGCATAAAACATACCCGCACACACAATCTAAATATGTAAGAATTTATGTATGTATGTGTCTGTGTTCCAGCATAACTCTGAAATGTATTGAGCAATTTCAACCAAACTTGGTATACATATGACGTATGACTTACTCTCTCGAAAAAAGTACTGTGGGGGTAAGACATCACTAGCGCCAAAGGGGGTATGGGGTGGGAAGGGCTTCCCTGAAACGGGGCTGGTTCTGCCTGTTGACTTAGTAACTAAATAAACTCTACGAATTTATCATACCTCATTTCCGAATACGACTTACTATCTGGAAAAGAATACCATGGGGGAGGGGGTAAGACATCACTGGCACCAAAGTGGGTGGGGGTGGGAAGGTGATGACATGTAAAAATAACCGGAAACGATAGACATTAGTGTCTAATCCATAGTTTTGGGGGTCGCTGAGATTAATAGTGATACTTTCGATGCCCTTGAAGTCCAAATTCAGCCCCGATAGGAAGGGGGAGTGAGAAGGGGTCAAAAGTAAAAATAAAAAATGACAGATATTAGTGTCTAATCCATAGTTTGTCAGGTCGCGGAGATGAATATTGACACTCCCGATGCCCTTTAAGTCAAGTTCAGCCCCGATAGGAATGGAGAGTGAGAAGGGGTGGAATGTAAAAAATGCTGGGCAATGTAACTGAAGCAACTATCTTAACAGGAAAGGAGAGAGAGAGAGAGTGAGAGGGAGAAGAAGTGAGAGAGAGAGGGGTGTTAGGGAGGAGAAAGAGGGAAAGAGTGAGGGAGAGGAAGTGAGAGAAAGAGAATAGAGGTGGTGTTAGGGAGGAGAAAGAGGGAAAGAGTGAGGGAGAGTTGGAGAGAGAGAGTTTATCGATTGCCATTCAGAGTTTTCCCGGGCAGCGCGGGGTTGGTCAGCTAGTCTTCATTAAATCACGATCTTAGGGTGCAGTACTTTCATGTACCGCAAGTGAAACCGCCGAGAAGCGAACGTATTAACCTTTTCATTGTTTAACTCATTGGAATATCATAGGCATGTATGGCTACAATACTGTTCCCCCTTATCAACTCTAGCGAGAGAGTGAAACAAAAATAATATCTTTAACACCATTGTTTGATCTGATTTAAAGTACAGTGCAGATATCTATACTCAGATCTAAGGGGCTTTAAACTGAAAATTTATTATATGCCTCGATAGATATTAATTTTGACCAAATTTGACAAAACTGCTTGAATTAAAGTTATGTAACTATGATGCTCGAGGGTTACATAGCATAACTCTGACCTTCAGTAATAAGTTCCTTTGATTTTATCCTCCAATTCCGTTCATTGCATAAAAGTATAAACGAACGCATCCGTACTTACTCACCAGTGTATAAAATAAAGGCCAGTCAAAGGAGGAGATCGGATCCTCATTATTGGAAATCTTTATGGCGAGGTACCGGTTTCATCACTGATGGTGGAAAACTTCTTGAATGAAAGACTAATTTTAAAGATTTTTTTTGCCGAATCATGAGGAAGGACACTGAAACTCGTTTTGCAACTTAGCAGATTTTCTCATTTTCCTTCGCCGAAAATGAGTGTCATATCCACGGCAGTTTCGCCGTTATTTTTAATATTTTGCTGGCCACAGATGACTTATGTGACAACTTAGCTTGCTTAAATTAGGTCAGATATCGCGGACGTCAGGCTGTAAAAGATAACACATGATAAAGTCATGGCAGTTAATGATCGTTTCCATCACACACGCTTTAATGCGAGCGAAAAAGGCTGGTTCTCTTTTTGTTCGGTGCCGCAAGCAGTGACCCCGTGCATTTTGATTTCTAGATCATTTAAACGGATCTCTTATCAGTCTAATGAAGATGTGACATTTTATTTTGTAGAAAATATCTATAAATAACTTATATGATATATATTCTTAATATTAACCTCCAATAAGTTCAAAGGTAAGATTAACATAGTACGCTAGTACTTTTCAGACAACTCATGGTGAGTATTATTCAACTAGATGTAGGTATTTTTATGGGAGGATATATTCCTATTGTAATTCCATTGTAATAGCTTCACTACTTTGACGGATATATGATATATGGACATCTTACTTTTGACATAGCAAAAAAGACTCCAAGTGAGAATGTACTTTATCGACTAGATTCTGTTAACTGTTTAGAATCAAAATCAAAATTACGAGTTAAAAGGAGGTATAACTTCCAGTCAGATTCTCTTGCCAAAGCTGTTATTGAATTTTTTTTATCCAAATCTACGGTAATGGTGTGCATGATTTCGGTTTCTGAAGCATAAACTCACTAGCTGAAATATCCATTCTCCCCAGATAGCCTATTACATTCCTATCTTATGGTTGAATTGTTGATTCATGGGCACTGGCCTCACAACATTTACTAATGCGTTCGTGAATGTGGAGTTATAAAGTTTTGTATTATCTTGCTATGAAAAATAAAACAAACAAAAATTAAAACGAAGTCCATGACGGAGGCATCTAAAGATCTAACGGTTGTATATTTCTACATATGTAATCTGTTTCCGTGACTGTTCTTAATAGTGAAGGAAGGTTTAAAGAGGATACGTTCAAGGGGTGTAACTCCTTATGGTCCTTAGGAAAGTGTGTCTGTGAGAATATTCTGATTTAATTTTTGGCAACAAATAATAGTGCCATTTCTTACAGGCAGAATGCAAAGACCACTAACGTCTTGGATAGATTTACACTGTCGGCTGAAGATTGCGAATCTCTCAGATCTGGTTTCATTTTACGTATTGTCCCAACATTTCAAAGAAGCCAGAGATTCACAAAGGAAAATGACCAAAGAACTGAGGGAAAGTTTGCTGTCTTTAAACTCCAGAGGTCTTAGCAACCTCCCTAAAGAATCACAGTTAATTTATGGATGCTGTCTGCACGTTAATAAAAACGTACAAATCCAGAATAAAATAACAGTAAGGACAATTTATTTACATTGAACTTTTTTTTTTACACTGTCCAAGGATGCCAAAACAAGAGAGAGAGAGAGAGAGAGAGAGAGAGAATTACGACGTGTCCGGACATGCAGCTCACAGAGCTGAGCTATTAACCTTTCAGAGATCGCGTTGTAGATCGATAACCTGCTTTATGTCCGCATGTCACAATCGAGGCTTATCATGTGCAAAGTTAGTTCTAGAGACCCGTGAGCAAAAATATGTTAAACCATCAGAGCAAAGAACTGAGTTTATCAAGGATTTATTATTTTTACCCGTATTCGGGTAGCAAGCGTCGATATTTTCATTAGTCTATGATTGAGAGAGCAGAGAAAAAATATACTAACAAAATTATTAAAGCGGAAATGGATACAATTTCTAACAGCATGTCACTTTACGATAAGTTGAGCTTTTGAAAAATATATATATATATATATATATATATATATATATATATATATATATATATATATATATATTATATATATATTTATATATATTTATATATATATATACACACACACACACACACCATTTGTGTGCTCGCGTGCGTATGCCTTATGTAAAGGTATTTTTTGCTTGAATCTAATCATAGGTTTATCTTTATTCATCCTGATCTGTAGCCATAGTTTTCACATAAGTGGCCCTATGAAAAATAAGGGCACGTCAAATACCGATGAAAAGAGATGACAAGTTACCGTTGTAAAAGTAGTCTTCATAAAATCTTGGATCATTTATATCTTTATATTTTTTCTATTTATTAAAGTGGTAAACATCCATTACGAAGAAACATTTCCGAAATATCTTAGGTCCCCATACCATCAAAGACCCCTCTGGCTATGAGAGACAGCCCCTGTTCCCAGATCCTTATGAAAGTGGTTCAGAATTAACCTCCGGGTACAGTAATTATCTTATATTTTTAATGCTTGCGTTTATCGATAGTTTCTTCAAAAACTCATAGAAGCAAACTGTTGGTATTCGCGTTTATTTGCGTTTTAATGGAGTGACACAAGATTGAAGAAATCTGCGTGAAGGATTTCAACATCTGTTGGATTTTTAGGACGATTAGAAGCGGGATCAACGAAAATTAAACACGTTACCATAAAATCCACGGTTTTTATGCAAACTAAATTCCCTTGGGGCTAAATGTAGACTATGTAATTATGGTATTTAGAATTTTTATCCTCTTCAGTTTTTCTCTTACCTTTCATTAGAAATACGGTACACAAAGTAGTGAAATTTGCACATAATCCTCTAAATCCAGAGCAATCGACCTTGACATTAAAATGTTTACAAACAGCTCTCTTTGTACCCGGTAAACAAATTAACACAAAAAAATGCAACCTTGCTTCTTGCTTTCACCAAAGTTTCCTCCGTTTTTCTAATTTATGAATACTTCTGTCAGACCAGTAAACATCGTACTCTTTCCGAGGTATTCAAATTAGATTAATGCACCAAAAGGAATTCACTTATTATACAATTCTGAGGATTCTACTCTAGACATTATTTTCAGCTGGTACCGAAGTTTCTACGCTTCTTATTTTTCAACCGTGTAGTGCGAATGGAGGTGTTAATGCAAAGAGCAACTCAGAGGGTGTTGACATATACAGACAGATGTTCATGCAGTTGTATCACTCTGTGTATAATGAAACAATTTTAACCATACGATCATGTTTACCGTTTGAGCTTGCAGCACATAATTGTCTAATGTCCGCCTTCTTTGTATCTTTGTTATAAACACTTTCGCTTTCATCTTAAATATTTTATACTTAGTAGTAATTACCATAACATAAATAGAACTCTATAATTTCTGTGTAATAAGACTACATAATACGACAGGGTATTTGAAGCTTTCAAGATTGACGGCTTAGTCACCAATTTTGTTTCTTCCATGATCAGTATGAATCATTTCAATTAATTTCTTATTATTATCTAGTTTAACCTAGCATCTAGTAAGTATGCATAGACTGCGAATGTATAACGATCTACAAAAAACGTAAAAACATATTATATAAATAATTGCAATACGCATATTCTTACGAATTCATGCGTGTGTGTGTTCTTGTGTGAACGCACTTCTGTGCTTGCAGCAATATGAGCACGCTGGTTATACCCGAAACAACTGGAGTTTAAACAGAATGATGTTCAAGACCCATTAAACAATGCTAATATTAATTTAACGTTTCAAACACTTCAAGAACAAATTTTCCCAGTCTTTGGAACCTAAGAGTTTCTCTTCATTGCCCAGTTAAGAAAAGACAGTTGTGAAGACTGTAAGACTGAGTCTCTCTCGAACTTATACGAAAGTAAGCTCTCAGTTTACATTTGTAAGACATCACTATTCCGCTTTTCCTTTATTTTCATTGGATTAGTAAATGATACAGTTGTGGGTGTGCGCAAGATACATTTACCACACCATTAAAACTTGAGCTGACAAACGTGAACATGTATCGAATAAAGAATTTTTACTTCAGACATAAATGTTCATTACTGATATTTACAAGCATATCTTGTGGCAATCGTATGAATATTCGCACACACGCACACACCCACCAACACACACACACATTATATATATATATATATATATATATATATATATATATATATATATATATATATATATATATATATATATTATGTATGTATGTATGTATATATATTATACTGTATATATAGACATACATATAATATATATATACATATATGTATGTATGTATATGACAAAGGTTTCTATACCCTCCGAAAACTATTCCATTTACCGCCGCAATAAAAAAAATATTGCACATTCACAATATAGAGATATCAAAAAATTAATACAGTAGTTTACAATAAATGTTAATGTTTCGAATTTTTGTAGGCGACAGCTTTATACAACTGAAATAAGTATCTTTGTAGTGCTAAAACCAGCAAAATATAAACGGAACTAATAAGGTCCAAGAATGTGAAATATAATCAGATCAAATGTCCGTTGACAAAGACCTGCAACTTTGTGTCTCAAATGGCTAGCACATATCATTAACATGTTTCCCAACTTGAGACACCTGAGGAAAAGAGCCATTACTACGACTTCTTAAAACTTTTAGAGAACAACCCCGTAGGGGGTTAGTGCCGTCAGTGCACCTCACGTGGTGCACTTCGGGCATTACTTGAGGTTCTTCGCAGCGTCCCTTCGGCCCCTAGCTGCAACTTCTTTCATTCCTTTCACTGTACCTCCGTTCATATTTTCTTTCTTCCATCTTACTTTCCACCCTCTCCTGACAATTGCTTCATAGTGCAGCTGCGAGGATTTTCTTTCTGTTAAACCTATGAAACCTTTTTACTCTCGATTTCTCTTTCAGTGCTAAATGATCTCATAGGTTCCAGCGCTTGGCCTTTGACCTAAATTTTATAGAATAAAAGATATTTATTTTGCCAAGAATTCGTGAGGATGTGACATATTCTATTAAAGATCAGGTTTTGAGTAGAGAATTGGGAGACTTGCAGAAGCGTGATTGTGAGGAGATCCATTGCGAAAATCACTCTATCAGTCGGACTGAACCTTAATCTAAAAGGGTCGGAGAGTTTTAACCACCGCTGACAGTCAAGGCCATTTGTGTGATCTCCTCTTACCTGGTGTGAGAAGATTGGAGCTATTTCGTTGGGAATCCTTTGATGGTCCTCTCATAAAATGAGACATTTTGTTGTTGCTGTCAAATCGGCATCTGATTTTTATTATTTACGCTCTTCTAAAAGCAGACTAAAGCTAAAATCCTTGCTTCCAAATATCATATATATTTTTTTTAGTTAACTAATTCTGGACGAATTATGCCACCGAATCCATAGTCAAGGGACAGGGCCTAAAACAGTATCATCAATATACGGTTCACATGAAATTCTAAATAGAAAAGTATCCTTAGAGTTAACAGAGGGCAACTTAACAATATCTGTATTGTAACAATAACCTCATAACGTGAAACTAATTTACTGTAGATGCAAAGCTACCCATTTAGCTTGGAAAAGTAATTTAAAAATTCTGAATTTCGGCAATATAACTTCAGGACTGAATATCTTGAAATTAGGTTTTTTTGCCTAACATCTCAACAGAACATCATGTTAACGCTGGTGTTTAGGAAATCGGATTCCATAAAGTGGTGTAATCGTAGAAAGAGCGTATTAAACAAGTTTGCCATGGATATGTACCGTATAGAGAAGCAAAATACCAGTGTTTTTCATATAACTGTACCTTCATTATATCTTTCAAACGTTTTAAAGAAACTGTTTCGATTGTTGATGCCCGTAGGAGCTCAAGAAAGTACGGTTGTGGATTTGATTCATTAAGAAGTCAAAACTTCTGAAGTCCGCGAAGCTAATATTGGGGTGGAACTAGCAACTATCGTTTATACTTTACTGTCTTAGAACAAGAGCACTGCAGTGGCATTGCCAGAGCCAGATCTGCTCTCTGTTTCAGTGCAATAAAGTAGGAAATGACACAAACACCCTTAAAACACTGAGGACGTAATTGCCTTTTCCGAGGTACAAAGTCGCCTGATTTTAGATAACATTTCTCTAACAGCAGTTCGCAATTGGCAGAATTTTTCCCCTTTTTTTCGAGATAACTTTACAGTGTCGCATTCTTTGTCCTTTGTATCGCCGATATCCATTGAACAATTAAACGAAAGAAGTTTTATTGCAGTTCAGTGCGCTAGTTTATTCAAATGTCTGTGCCTTTGGTTTATCCAGACAACGTCAAAAAATATTAAAGTCACTCTCAGTATTTAATATCGCCTCACAACCTTTATGACCTGACAGTCATTACTGGTAGATAATTGCTGTGGTACCCCCGACCCCATGCGACTCCCCGCCCCCAACAACATGCTTTTTCTTCTAAAGGATAAATGACACTGATCTATCATCATCGACTAGCTAAACATTGATGAATATGGCAGGCCTAGTGGCAATCAGTCCACAGGCAGTGAAACAACGTTATCATTTGTTACAATCAAGCAACCTGGAGCTGAATAACAGGTCCTGAAAACGAGAGAAATTCAATGTTTATATAAAATGTTTGATCTGAGGAGGACAAGAAACAGAGGATTTGGTTAGGGAAAATAGTACGTAAATATTTAGTGCTCTTAATTCTTAATTACATATATATTATAGTCATTATGCATTATTGAAGATTTATGGAGTTAAATAGCCAAACTATTATTTTCAAGGTAACACTTTCCTTTATATATATATATATATATATATATATATATATATATATATATATATATATATATATATATATATATATATATATATGTGTGTGTGTGTGTGTGTACACCTAATGTGGTTGTACTACAGTCATTCTTTTTTATCTCGGTGGTTGCGTGTGAGTTCAATATTCCGTTCCTTGTACCTCATCAAGTTATTCATTAAGTATAAGTGGCACTTCATTTCGTATCTTCACTCATAAATACTTGAACTGTAAAGGCAATACGTCTCGTGAATAATTTTTAACACTTCGTTTTACCTCTAGTCATCAGTCACACACCTGGAAACAGGTGAGTGGCTCTTCTCCAATGATATCTTTTTTTTTATAATTCTCTTATTCATAATTTTAGTTCATTTAGGAGGATATTTGGTTAAAATCTGACGCATCGGATTTTAATCGATGATTAAAACTTTTGTTTGCTGTATCGACAGGGGTTGTAGACACAGTAGTTACATTTGACATACTCATTATCTGAATATTAATTATGTTGTCTATTGGAAAATGACGCCGCCTTCAGTTCTCTCATGCGAAATAGGGCTGCTTATAGATTGTAACGGATTATTGTTCACATTGATATTATGTAAGTAGTTCACTTCCAAGTGGTTTAATCTTGTTCTTGCAAAAGGAAATCTTGATATCACATTGCTTTATTATTGCCATTCCAATATGGTGATATACAAACGATTATGCATAAATTCAAGTCTATCAACTTTTCACGACCTTGCAGAAGATATAATTTTCAGTTCAAATTACCTGTTATTACTCCCATTTTCAGATAGTAATAATAATTAGATTATATTTTATATAATCAGACTCACAAAAATATTGTACTAAACAGCTGCATTCTCATTGTTTTATCTTTAATCACCTGTTCAAATACTATACTAACAAATACTACACACTTCAGTAAATAAGATAAAATCAGATGGTTGTTATAATTCCTGCTTAATCTCTCTCTCTCTCTCTCTCTCTCTCTCTCTCTCTCTCTCTCTCTCTCTCTCTCATCTGCTCTCCTACCAAGTTCCCCACATCACACCTGTTGGGTCCCGAATGCCTACAGAAATGCATTCACTACTTTAACTTCCCGCCACAATACCATGGATCGAACCCCGCCCCCATCTCTCTCTCTCTCTCTCTCTCTCTCTCTCTCTCTCTCTCTCTCTCTCTTCCTTCATAGTGACTCCACTCCATTGGATTGATGCGACGTGCCCTTACCTCCTCCTCCTCCTCCTCCTCCTCCTCCTCCTCCTCCTCCTCCTCCTCCTCCTCTCACTTTCTCCTCAGCATCTACTTTCCACATGGACGAATTTTCTCTCCATTTTCACGCACTTTCTCCTTGTATTCTTTTATTCATTTTTCCAACGCGCAATCAAACACCTGTAATTACTGCTATAAGGGAGGTTCTTGTGTGCAAAATCACCTTCTCATAAACTGCCCAGCGACTCCCACTTCCCCTAACAATGATTGCTGTGATTGTTCTTTGATCATCAGGTAGCAGGGGCATCAGGCAAAGCAGCAACTGAACTATAACAGTTGCGACTTCATTAATTGCTCTTTGAAATAGCTGACTTTTTTTTTTTTTTTTTTTTTTTTGCTGACGGGGTGGGGAGTGGGGGAAGTTAAATGGGCTGATGACATGGAGGAATTTATATACGGTGGTATTTATACGCAGCGTAATTGCTCGGGTGCGTAAGAACGAGAGAGAGAGAGGGATAAAAGATGGACGTACAGACAAAAAAACTGAGTGAAAAATAGTGAGAGAGGCAGCTACACGTACATACACCCACAGATAGACGGAGTAAAAAAAATTAAAAGAATAGAAAAAGATACATTCAAAGAACCATCTATAGAGAGAGAGAGAGAAAGAGGCAGATAGACAGACACACGGCCAGGCAGTCGGAGGGAGAGAGCGAGAGAAAGAGAGAGAGAGAAGAATCAATAATACATTTCCCCTTGAAGTGAGCGTAATTGATAAATCATGAAGTCGTAAATTGGGACTCAGTTCCTTTCATATTCTCTGCGTTTGGTTGTTTTTTTTTCCAGATCTATTTCACGTTTTAATTTCAAATAACTAAAGGTTTTTCTCTGGATATCTAATCCTGGATATTTTAGTGGGATGTATCATATCATATATATATATATATATATATATATATATATATATATATATATATATATATATATATATGTGTGTGTGTGTGTGTGTGTGTGTGTGTGTGTTTGAACAAATATAAGATTTTACAGTCAAATGCTCACAGTGATACATTTTATATCAAGAGTATTTATTTATCACTAAAATCACAGCCAGTACTTATTTTTCTAAACAGAAACTTGATACGTCCCACTAAAATACTCAGGATTAGATACCCAGAGAAAAACCTCTAGTTATCTGAAATTAAAACGTGAAATAGATCTGGGAAAAAAACAAACAAACGCAGAGAATATGAAAGGAACTGAGTCCCAGTTATATATATATATATATATATATATATATATATATATATATATATATATATATATATATATATATATATATATATATATATATATATATATATATATATATATATACACACTCACAACCGGTGATAATATACATTTTCATTTAAGCATTCTGACGTCTAACTTTACGGCCGACTTAAATTATTCCCAAAAGGGCCGGAAGAAGAAGCGGACGATTTGAAAAACGGCGCACGTCTGTGCGGCCATCCTAACCCCGTCCTGAAAGCCGTAGAGAAAGAGGAGTGAAAAGTGAACCGATTTTACTTTGCCAGTGAACCGCGTTAACCAATTGTAAGAAATGGATAATACCGGGTCGACCCAAACCCAGCCTTTTTACGGTCTAAAAATAGATGTACCCTCCATTCCAGTCTCTCTCTCTCTCTCTCTCTCTCTCTCTCTCTCTCTCTCTCTCTCTCTCTCTCTCTCTCTGTCGGCGAAAAAGAAAATGCATTGACCTCTCCATTGCCTCCCATTTTAGTGGGACTTTTCCCGTTCCTATACGTTCCCAATTAGCAGCGTAGTACGGGGATAGGGCAAGCAGAATATGAGGGAAAATCTGACCCGTTTCTTGCTTATTATGGGTTGTATATTCAGTGTTATATCGGATAAGCACGAGAGCCTTTTTAGCTTTTCTTTAATGGGAGTGTTTTGTAGAGTTCAGTGTATCTTAATGAATTTTCCATCTCATTTCAAGGCGCAATGCCTTCCTTTTACCCACACTTTCCCACCGTCGTTAGCATGAGAAAGTGTTTTGATTGGGGTCTGGTTCACTGGGTAATCACATAATGGCTAAATTCTGGTAACTATTATTCAAAGATATATTTTAGTATTTTCCATTGTTAAATTCTGTTAATAGTCTCCATTATAATACAAAGGCATATTTTAGAATGTTTGTTTAAATCCTGCTAACAATCTCACTATAATACGAGGTATATTTTAGTAATTTTGTTTGTTTATATGAATTTTAGCAAGAATTACAGAGACGTATTTTATCCAGAGAATGAGTTAATGGATGTAATACGAGTTCAGAGTGTGAAACAAATTCATTTTGGAAAGGAAGGAAAAACTCTTCTTCAGCCATTTGCCAAAGCTGACACTTGCACCCAAATTCACTTTATTGTTAAGGATGTTACTCGTAATTACAAATGTTCATCATGCCAATCAGGAGCTCAGTACTTTTCTGAAGGTTAAAAGACCTCATTTTTACCACCTAATAACATAAGATCTTTGCCAAAAGTTACAGATCTCTTTGTGGATTCTTTGTGACATGCTATATTCATTCATATTAAAAAATATTTCGAGTCTGCATAATAACCATGACTATTTCAAAAATACGATCATTTTCGATAAAAAATATCTAGGCTCTGAGTCTGATAAAAAAATAAGCAGCAAATTTGCGTACTGTAATTATCAGTGTTTCACCTTCTTTGTCTTCTAGATACATCGTCTCATTAACGTATTTTCTGGGTAAACTGGAGTAGCTCTGTTTGCCAGGCAAGCAAGGAGTAGCTTAAAAGGTAAATCCCGACCCGGATTAGGACTTGTTTTTCAGTGCTATCTTGAACATTGTCGTTTCTCTGATGGTTGCTTAAGTCGAAATCGTCTGCGGTGTTATTATTGTATTATTCTATTTTATAATTTACTTACATTTCTTTCTGTTAATTTATGAATTTGTTAATTTATTTTATCTTTTCTAATCATTGATCTCTTCCTTCTGTATATCCTGTTTCCTTCTGATACCTTTTGAAAATGAACGCCATATTCTTTGGAAGCTTGAATTTCATGTCAAGGGCCACTGTGAGCTTGGTCCAAATGAAGAGGGTTCATCTTATGAATAAAAATAATGATAATAATATCTGATAATGATGGTCACTAAAATTATTCATGTTTACATTTCAACTTAATCCTAAGTTACCACAAGCAAAAACAATTACTCGTATATATCTTGTTATTGTTGGTGACTGTCTTTTAAATACCCGCCAAGGACTATGAAATACGAATGCAAATGAAGGGAAAATGTTTATGATTCTGACTGGTCGTTTTCACTCTATAAAAATAAAACAAACCTGAACCCTGTGTACGAAAAAGCTACAAAGAAAAAAATGGGGAGAAGGCTTGAGGAAAGTTGAAGGGGATGTGCTAAAAACAAACACGGGAAGCCTAGTCGAAAGTTAAAGTTGGGATTATGTTAAGGGATTTGCTTGAAAATGCGACGTTTGCAAATGTTCGGATCGTGGCAGGAATAGAAAATGCAAACAGAGAACGCAGGAAAAATTAATAATCTGAAAGAAATTGAATGAAACGTGAACAAACAACCGAACGAAATTAAATAAAGATGATTTGTCCACAGGATGAATATTAGCAATGGAGAAAATTTAATCATCTTTAACTGAGAAATTAATATCAGTTCAGCATTTTACCATATAATATAGTAACTACTAGTACGGTGGAAAATTTGAGTCTCAGTGTACATGAAGTAAGAGGACATTAGGAAATCTTTCAATGATAGGTGAGAAATTTCAAAATGTGAAGAAGAGAGAATGAATTTCTTTTCAACCTTAGAGAGAGAGAGAGAGAGAGAGAGAGAGAGAGAGAGAGAGAGCCCTGCTAGATCTGTGAGAGTTTTGATATTAATGTGTTTGTATTGTAAAGCTTCGTGAATTTGGAAACGAGGAAATGACTGAAGGTTGCCAGGACAATGAAAGGCTATTAGGAGGAATCATCATATTTGATGAACAGAAATCGGAACATAAAAGAATAAAGAGGAAAGCTCACGTCAGGTGAGTCTCGAGATAGTATCTAGGCAAGGTAGGTACATGAGAGCTAACGAACACACCACGTCTGCGCACACACACACACACACATACATATACATACATATACACAGATATATATATATAGGTATAAATATATATATATATATATATATATATATATATATATATATATATATATATATATATATAGATAGATAGATAGATAGATAGATATAAGACATACAATATATATACATATACATACATATATATATATATATATATATATATATATATATATATATATATATATATATATATATATATATATATATATATATATATATATATATAATTATATATATAAGATGTATATAACATGTAGGCTATACGTTTGGGTGTATGAAGGAGTATGAAAGAATAGCTGACTCCGAGTTTCAAGAAATGTCATCTGTCTATCTCTGTCTGTTTAACTACTGATTGATGAATAGATAGATTATGAAAAGATGCTACATTTATCATTCTTTATAAAATAGTATTTAATGAAACTAGTCCGTTCTTGAAACTATTACATATGTGTAATAAGCTGCAATATATTAATTAAAATCAGAAATACGACTATGTATGCGGAAGAAACAGTAATAGAAGAAATGATGAAAAAAGCAAAATTACGAGTTCCGACAACAAAACAGAAAACATAAGATCTCATGTTAGGAAACAATAGAAAACAGCAATAATGAATAACTTATCAAAAGCTAATTCTGACAGCTTTGCGGTGTATGTAGAGAGATACATAGTTCGGAGTTATTAAAATTATTTACCCACTCTCTCTCTCTCTCTCTCTCTCTCTCTCTCTCTCTCTCTCTCTCTCTCTCTCTCTCCATTGAAATATCAAGAATCAGTTTTTGTAGCTTTTTTTTTTCTAAGAATTTACGCTGAAACTGACACGGCTCAGCCAGCGATTAGCCTGAAGTCACCCTGAAGTTTAACGGAGAAGTTAATTCAAGATGTGGGCTGTATATTTTTTTTCAACAAGTTATGTAACAATGAAATTACTTTATCCAGCTAGGTAACATTTAGCACGTGGGTGAACTTCTCTTCCACAGAAACCTGTGGTTTTCTCTGCTACACCTCGACTGGCTGACGGAGTTTAGATGATTTAATATTCTTGATCACTT
>NC_089797.1:15355394-15375394 GCF_040412425.1 Macrobrachium rosenbergii | reverse complement strand
TCATTAATAAATTACTCGCGACGAAAATACCAATTTTTTTTCAGTGTTCATCTTAAGGTAAAAGTATCTTAATTATACCATGCCAATAACATACAAATTCTTAAGTACCTTGAAGTATTACCATCATCATAGCTAAGTCCTTAAGCCACTAAAAAATCCCCATTTATCGACAATCTCTATATTAGACCATTCAGACTTCTGTCTATACTTTCCTTCAGAAACGTCAAAGGAAACTGAAACGCGTTCGTTAACACGTACAGGAAACCCTAAAACAGTTGCAGCTCTTTTTATGGTGCCTAAAATTACAATTGTGATAATAATTTTATATTTATATAGCCAACGGACAATGTACAATATCTTGAGTAGCTGCTGGCTAAGACTGACGTCAACAGTACGATATTTCTTTTTATTTTATTCGTTCAAATGCGAATTTCCTCATTAATTCGTTCGTTTCGTCCTTGTTTTTACCTGTAGAATGATATATATTCATTTCTATATCTTATCAATGCGTATTCATGCAAAACAATAAATACCTATTGCCTAACATTCCTCCAAGAAGGGAAAGATTTTGTTTGATTCATGATTACGTTATTGTACGAACTGACCAAGTTTATAGATGCCGTACGCGTAACTTTATACACAATTCTACATTAAGGAATTTGATGTCATTGTAAAGATAATAGTTGTAATTTATTATGTTTTGATAAAAAAAGTCCCTAAACCAATATAAAAAATACGTATCACAAGTTGAAGGTATCCATATAGGAAAGTGTTTTGCCACTTTGTTCTTAATATGATGAGGCGTGGAAGGCTAACTCTTGCAGTAATTCACTTAATAATAGGAAAGAAGTAAAACGTCGTAACAGAGAATAGCCTAAATATTTCTTATTAAAGAAAGGCATCAATTCTCACACAATATTAATGAATGAGTTTAAATTAGAACTGAGGGGTTGGTTCAGTTTTTTGTGAACCGGACAGTTAAGTTTACTTTCATTATAGTAACACACCATAAAAGGACATCATTCGTCTATGCCTGTAACAAATTGTCTGTCACATGGAAATATTGTTTTAAATTTTTATTGTATGATTTGGACTTAAAACGGCCTACAATTAGCATTGAAGGGTCCAATAGTGAAATGAATAAGCATATTCATAATTTATTCATAGTCTGATCTTATCAGAGCATCTGATATGCTTCCCAGGTAAAATACAGCAGCAAACTGTCACGAAATTGGCACTAACCTGTCCACACCTGCAATTACCTGTCAGTCAGTCGGAAGATATTTAGGTAATACCATCAGTTCATCCGTTCTGGTGAGTGGACTGTCTCCGCCCGCTAACTGTTGTCTACACGTAAGTTTTAACGGCAGTTTCGATGAACTGACAGAAGAAATGACAGATAAACTTGGGGGTGTTAGGGAGGAGAAAGCGGGAAAGAGAGAGAGATAATTTATCGAATGTCATTTAGTTTTCCCGGGCAGCGCCAGATTGGTCAGTTAGTCAGTTAGTATATATATATATATATATATATATATATATATATATATATATATATATATATATATATATATATATATATACCGTATATATGTGTGCATGTGTATGTATGTATATGAATGCAACACTGATATTGCGTCTCTTCTGATGTGGTAGGTGTGGAATATCAACAATTCTCACCGAGATATGATTCATTTAAGCACTTTTCTTGAAAGTTCATTTCCATCTAATTTTTTGTCATGTCGAATTTCGGACTGTATTATTTTTTTAAAGTAAGAACCTGTATAAACTACTACACCAGAGAAAGAGAAATATACTTGAAGAGGTCAATTATGGCCCTATTCAGAGAGAAGTATGTCAGATTTTAGAATCGTTTAAAAAAAAAATAATAATATGATTCATTCCAGACTGTTTTATTCTCTCTCTCTCTCTCTCTCTCTCTCTCTCTCTCTCTCTCTCTCTCTCTCTCTCTCTCTCTCCCCTCGCACCCTTGCATTTTCTGACCACTTTAAAGACTTTCCTTTCTACTCGACAGCCCGGAGTAATTACCTGATCCGTCGGTTGTCGAATTGCTCGTTCCGCTGAATTTCCTTCGCATCATGCCTTCGTTAATGAGTGATCAAGAAGGAGCAACGTCTTATTGAATTGCCCGAAGGAGGTGAACCTATAATTAGACGTAATGGGATTCGTAATCGTTGGGTTACATGTGTCGACTCTGACTCATTCTCTTCATAAGATGGGGCTTTCGTTTTGACAGGTGGTGAACCCCATAGGGAGGGGACAGGAGCCGTTACGAGACGACTGCTGTGTTCCCTGTCGTTCAGTTAATTTGGATTTCTGGGTTCGTGTCTGAAATAATATTATTAGATTGCTTTCCTCGGAAAGTTAAGAAGTGAGACAGTCTCTCTCTCTCTCTCTCTCTCTCTCTCTCTCTCTCTCTCTCTCTCTCTCTCTATATATATATATATATATATATATATATATATATATATATATGAATTCATACATGTATTCAGATATAAACTCACGATATATATATATGTATATAACACACACACACACACACACACACACAAGGAAACGTAAACACTGGGTTCAAATCCTGATTGGTCAAGATTTACTCTCAGCTTTTCCTTTCTTCTTGGTATAGTGTGATCATGTGTGTATATATATATATATATATATATATATATATATATATATATATATATATATATATATATATATATATATATATATATATATATATATATATATATATATATATATATATATATATACATACATATATATATATATATATATATATATATATGATATATATATAGATATATATATATATATATATATATATATATATATATATATATATATATATATATATATATATAAACACACAGTATATTATGCATAGCTGAATCACGAAGGTATGGAGCGTGATGAATGTGTAAATAAAGGCAAATGCCACGAAGGAAAATAGTGAAACAGCGGAGTGGTTGCTAGGCCTTTCGATTACAACGGTCCGGCATTTGCCCTATATATATATATATTTTATATATATATATATATATATATATATATATATATATATATATATATATATATGTGTGTGTGTGTGTGTGTGTGTGTGTGTGTGTGTATGTGTGTGTGTATGTGTGTGTGTGGTGTGTGTATTTATACTTCACATTCAGACACACGAGTACCCGGAAGTTGGATGGATGTGATTCCTACTGTCTAACTAAAATATGGTTTCATAACTTAACAGAATTGTTCGTTCTGGCTACTACAGTAGCCCATGGAAAAATATTCCCCCGTTAATTATCTCTCAATTAACTCCCTAATTAGTGCCACCTATTGATAAGGCTCATTCATTGTAGCCGGTCAGAAGAAAATCTCCCATTAACTGCTGAAGTTTTCTGTGTTATAATCAAATCTAATTCGTTAGAGATAGCTGTCAATCCAATTAGGTTACGCATGATAGTTTAATGTATTGACAATAGATGGCTCTTCCGTGTTACCAGTTGCTGTTGGCAGTTGTTAAGTCAAGCGAATATCAACATCGTTATTGCTCTTCGGGGGTTCTAAGCATGCGACGTTTGTCGATGATTAACTTTTATATGGCAGTAACGATGCTAATTAATTTGTTTTGCGACAAACATTAGCCGACTCATTCATGGTCCGTAGCCAATGGAATTTGGTGACTTCCAGATATGAATTGGAATACGTGTGAGCCTTTGGTAAAGGAATGGGATTGAATTGATATTATAATGAAGCACGTTGATTGTATTTTGTCCCTTTCCAGTGGTGATTTTTAGTCTATGGAGAACTGCGTAGTTTCTAAGCTGTTAATTAATTTCTCCGCCTTCGTGTAAGAAAGAAAGACGCCTTCCTGAGATATCTTAAAAACCTGCAGATTTTGGGCTGATTGTTGTTTTCCGTGAGATTACTCTTAATATTTCTTACATGATACAGAAAGTATTCGCAAGTTTTAGTGGCTTAATACTTCATTCTTTGAAGCGTTTGAGATAACAGATCTCTACCTTCAATCAAATTCTACTATTCTTTGCATGAAACATACGAGTATATAAAAACAATGGTGTGAATGTTTCCTTTCTACAAAAAAATGGCGATTTATCCTGGGTGTTTTTGTTATCGCCTCCTTATTCTTTCTGATCGAGTTTTATTAATCGGAGGTTTCAAAAAATAAACAAATATCTTTTCAGAAAAAGTATGATTGCCTCTGCAAAAGACGCTCCTGCTCCCTCATTTTGGAATATCGTGGCTGATTAGCATTGCAACAGGTCTAAGCCTGTGTTGATGTATGAGCGAAAAATTATAGTTTTTACAGATAGAGTTACACAAGCAACCAAACTAAATATTTCTTGAAATAATAATAATGAAATATTTCTTGAAATAATAATAATAATAATAATAATAATAATAATAATAATAATAATAATAATAATAATAATAATAATAATAATAATGATAATGATAATAATACTCTTTGATAGTGTAAGTTCTGGATAATTATGTTTGTTAGGAACAAAAAAATTAATAACGTTTACAAAAGCTTTCTGCTTCATAAACATTAAAATGGAAAATCCGTAGTTTTAACGATAATAATAATAATAGTAATGCCAGCTGGCAAAGACGTTCAACGGGTCATCAAGCACGAGGAAATATTGAGAGGATCCTAGATTTATGAATGACATACGTGGGTAGCGAGAGAAGTAAACTTTTTTCTGTACTTTAAATTTGCCTTCTTCATGTAAATGAGTTGGATAGAAACCTTGCGGAAAAAAAAATAAATGTAAAGAAAATTAAGGTGGTGTAGCTCATATTTAACACATATCCAATTAAAAAGATAGACAAACATTTTCTGTGTGCTCTGGTGACTGTTAGAATGTTAGTTAAGTTCTTGCAACGTATGTTAGGTTGTGTCAAAATTGATTTTCTATCAAAGATAATCTGCTTGCTCTAATTTATTCTTTTTCTTCGATATGTTAAGACTCAAAACTAAATAAATAAAAAGGTAGTGTGGCATCTAGGGAGCTTGCTAAGACGGGGTTAAAAGGTTGGTTAATCCAGAGCTGGTGAACAAATAAGAAGATTATGAAGGTCAGTAATCACAATAAAACCCAAAACTTTCTAGAGGCAGGACCCAGCAGTTTGAGTTACGTGATCTCCACAAAAGACAAATAAACAAATACTGGCTGCTTCGTAATGAAAATGATAAAATAATATTAAGATGTTTTGTATACCGTTGTTGATCTCTCCCTTCTCTTATCAGAGCATTTGAAAAGTTAATTTTGTTTTTCCCTCATACGTTCTTATCAGGTTTTACCATTTTTTTCTATGGATGCATCAAATGCTAAATAATAAGAATAAATAGCATCGTTACAGAAATCACGACCCATGTAACCACTAAGTCCTGATGTATAATATAGTTTTATTTAACTATCACTTCAGTAGCAGCAACTAGATAAATGTGATGCAGTGATCGAGAGAAGTAATACTAAAAAAACAACAACATGAATTGAACTGCTATTCTATCTTCTTATCTGTTCATTACATTCTGGGAACGTTTAACGCATTCCCGCCCACGAGTTAGAGGGATGACAATGAAACAGAATGTCACGTTTGAAACCTTTATTTACTCGTAAACACACGCTAGTTTGTAATCTAACCCACGAAACCAAGAACGAGGGCGGGGAACAGATAGAGGCAAGCACTGCAAAGGCATCAGTGATGTCATCTGCGTCGATGCCAAATTCTAGCAAAGCACTTGATCATTAGTGGAGGGATTCTTGGCCTACGCGCAACAAGGTTCCATCTAGTGTTTGGATTGAAAATAATGTTTACGTAAGAAGCTTAGAAATCATTCTTATGGTGGTGAAAGTACTTGTGATCACATGTGTATGTGTGTATATATGTAATATATGTTTATATATATATATATATATATATATATATATATATATATATATATATATATATATATATATATATATATATATATATATATCACATCACCTGATTTATATACAGGCATTAAGCTACAAGTGTCGTTTAATATCAATTCGCTCTAACTCGGATATAGTATATGTATGTATGTGTCAACCGATGGGGGAATTATAGTTGATAAGAAGTTCGTCGTCTCATGGGTGGTTCGAGTCCATGAGACGATGAACTTATCAACTATAATTCCCCTTCGGTTTACATACATGTACATATATTATTTCTGAGGTAGAGCGAATTGGATATTAAACGACATTTGTAGCTTAATACTTTAATATATATATATATATATATATATATATATATATATATATATATATATATATATATATATATACTGTATATAAATATGTGTATATATATATATGTATATATATATATATATATATATATATATATATATATATATATATATATATGTATATATACATTGTATATGTGTATAGAGTCATAGTATATTTTTAAGTTCACATGTGGGGACCCCTACCGTACACCTATAGTTAAGCGGATGATCTGGCCCATACTTACTATAATCGACTTATTCCCCGTTAAAATTATTTGAATACACTTAATTTTGAGGTATTAGACCTTAGTTTTTAAATCAGTACTTCTTTATTTGCTTTAGGTCACATATTTTTATATTCTTTATGGAATCAGTAAAGCTCCACATAACAGTTTGTTCATATGTTGATAAAAATATAAGTAAAATACAATTATAATTAAAAAAACACGCATAATTACAAATATCATCACGATCGACATAATCCTCATTCATAAACTTTCACTGAACAACAGTACCTTCCATCACACGAACTGAAACCGTAAATCCCTAAAGATTATATGAGAAATGTTGACATTATGCATTTCGACATGAGATAAAAAAAATGTGGCATTTCCCAACCCATCATAATCTATCTGAGGCAATCCTTCATACCAGGAATTGATGTTATCCCATCGCGAGCAGATCTAACGACCTACGCCATTTAGCTTAATGAGAATCATCCACGCTGTCACAAAGAAGACGGAAGTAATTATGAGCTGCAGATGAAACGTACCTGAACATCCTGATGGAAGTGCAGAAGAAAAAAAAGGAAGAAATGGGAAAGAAATCTAATGGTTCTAGTTAAAGTGGCACATTTGTCAGTGCAAAATCCCGTCAGCGTGATATCATCGTCGTTCGCTGTGAAGAGCAGAGCTCGCCTGTCTGGCCGTGAAAATTCTTCTCTCGGTTTGTTCGTCACTCTAGTCTCTACGGACCTAATTACTCTGCTGCATATGTCAGTATCGCCTCATTGAAACTTTGTTTAATATCACGAAATACCGCTCGAAATACTTGTCTCGCTCTGAGAATCTTCGCAGTGAAATGGCATGAAGGAGTATGCAATATTTTCTTTCAGTTAATGCCTAGAATATCTTTCGGTTAAGTGCTGTGGAAATATTTTAAAACCCTGAAGCTATCATATTTCAATCAAACAAATTATACCCATAACTCTGAACAGGTTAATGGGAAAGGGAGATAACTTTCAGTTATGATTTACTGGAAAAGGGGAAATAAAAAGAAAACAGTGGGCAGTATTGTAAGGCAGCGTGATCGAATATTATTATTATTATTATTATTATTATTATTATTATTATTATTATTATTATTATTATTATTACAAGACAAGTTACTAAATTTATTTGAAAAGTAGATTTCTACAAGGAACAAGCCGAAGGGCATCAATAGGGAAAGCGGCCTAACACCTATTCGAAGATTTTGCTGAATTTTCTTGCTTAGGGTTAGGCCAGGACAGAATTAGTATCGCAGACAACTTAAAAGTATAAAGACAGGCTTAGATCTAAGCACACAAGATTAGTAAGTGATATGGGCAATAACGCATAGTCGCCGCTTGTTCGTAATGAGTTGAAATTAGTAAAAAAAAAAAATCAGTTTGGTTTCGCAATTTTCGTAACCTGATACACAAAAATGTGTAACATCTATTTGAAATTTCAAGATATTCATACATTATTCAGTATAATATATACATACACATTGTGTATTGTTTTATCTGTAAAATCTCGTCGCGAGGCCTTCAATCTCCGTTTAAATTTCTCCAAACTGATTTCTGTTTTTAGAAAACGTATCTGTCCATTATTCTCTATTTAACATAGCAAGTAACAGCGCTGTTCCATTAGAACGTGCTTGAAATAAAGGAGTTAGTGTAATGCATTTTAAATCAAATAAAAGGAACAAGTCGTACGACAATATCATGCTGGCATATATCGCTTATATTCTTTCGCGCACGAATTGCACATACTAGTGTCAATAATGTCATCGAACCACGTGCTCATGATTTATATTCCATCCTCTGATATTTACTAAATGACTGAATGTACAAGATCAAATTTGTCTATTAAAAGAATAAGGCTTATATACTGGGTATATATATAGGTATATATATATATATATATATATATTGATCACCCATTGCCATTTTTATTTATAAACTTTGTACAAAGATCAATAACAAAACTGCAGTGCTGCAGGTTAGTTTCTACTGAGGCTATCCATCCGAAACTCCAAAAGAAAATATCAATGTTTATGAAGTGATTTTTATTCTACGTGGCAATATCCACTTCTAAAACCAATGTTAACGCGACATTTTTTACTTTGTACTATGATTTCTCATATACTTGGGCTTCGTCATTTCTCAACAACACAAACTGGTGAATAATCCCTAAAGTTTTGAGTAAGATTAAAATCCGTTTATAATTAAGGTTTTGATAAGATTAAAGTCGTTTATTTATCATTTCTACTCAATAGGAAAAGAACTCATCTATTTCAATTCCCTGACCCTCCCCAAGTGCCTGATCTCAAGAATTTAATACTTCCTCACTCATTTGCCAGCCTAATTAATACCACTGGGAACCACTTAATGCTTCTTTGGTGACACTTCCTCCCGTAACTGACTCGGGTGAGAGACGTAACTGTTAATTAAGTAGTAAAGCCTTGGATATGATATCTTAGTTTCTACGCAGAATCTTAGAGTATGCATATTCCTTCATAATCACGTGGCTTCTTGTTCATTTATGGCCGACGGAAATAGAAGACAAAAAGACGAAACCTCGCTGACTCAGTGCCCTTCGATTGCCAGTTGAGCAATGATATAATTCGGGTATTCAGTCACCCATTCCCGTAAGGGATTAGTGCCATCAGGGCACCTCCTGTGGTGCACTGTAGGCGTTACTGAAGGGTGTTTGCAGCGTCCCTCATCCCTTAGCTGCATCCACTTTTTAGCCTTTTACTATGCATCCATTCTTATTTCCTTCCTTCAGTCTTGCTGTCCAACCTCTCTAACAGTCATTTCTTTTCACTGCCTTTAGCGATTGAATGGACGAAAGTGCTCCAGAGCTTGGCTTTACATCCTAAATTTCACAAAATCAGTCAGTCAGTCCAGTCACCCAGCCCCCATCTGCCGACCCGCCCACAAACACAGCTAAAAGAACATATATCCAAGTTTTGTTTTATCACCATTTTTTAAACAAAAATACAGCACAATTTTTCAGATTTATCAATGTAACTTACAAATAACTCCAGCTTACATCAATGCATTTGTCTCATTTCTGTTTCGGTGCATGAACTAAAGTCAGTTCTTCCGAGATTTTGTCTCAATATACGTAAAAAGACTGTACCGTCTCTTCATCCGAGTGATTAAGTATGTGTTTTCATGAGTGTTGCTTGAGTTCGTTGGCTACAAATCGCCATGGCTGATGAGGTCTGCTATAAAGTATCTATATATGACTGCTCGTTGTGCATTCATGGTTGCATAAAGATATGGTCTTTTTAAATGCATGTGTGAATAAAGATATGTGGCATATTTCTGCTTCAAATGTGTCCTAAGTGGTATTGTCAGAAATAGTTGAAGTTCGGAATTTTTTTTTTTGTTTCGCCACCTCCAAAAAATAAGGTTAATGTAAATCTTTTTATTTATGCGTATGTGTGTTAAGCCAAATAGTTCCTGTTAATGCCTATTTACTAATACTGTGGAAAACTGACAAGAAAAGGAAATTAAGTGCATCAGACATCCTGACGGCTGAGTCGATAATGTCACTGTCATGAGTGTATCAGTCCTAAAACACATACTGTAGGTTCAACTATTTTCTTCATAGCATAATTTCTTTTGGGTTAAATTTTTCGTAGTTTGGAGCGAATTAGCCATTAATGTAGTAATATTTGGAAATGTAAAGGTTTCGTGGGCAAAGTTAGTGACACACTGAAAACACACAAACAAACACATAAGCACTCACACACATATTATATATATATATATATATATATATATATATATATATATATATATATATATATATATATATATATATATATATATATATATATATATATATATATTTGTGTGTGTGTGTGTGGGGTGTTTGTGATATCTGCACGTATTTGAGTTTTTCCATGTGTTATTTTGAAACTGACATGCACTTAACTATTCAAGTGAGCATTCGATAAAGATTCAAGGCCAGAACTTTCTCCGTCTCTCAAAGATAGAAAACAGATGGGGTTCGTTGTCCAAAATTATCTGTTTACTCGGTCCAAATTCAGGCGGAAAATGAGAGAAATTGGTTAATGCGTGTAATCTTTTAAACAATATGTGTATGTATATATATAATGTATATACTGTATATATATTACATATATATATATATGCATTACATATATGGGTATAATTGTGTTCGTATATTATGGGTTCTTGTATATATTATTTTATTTTCACGTTATCTTAATCTTAATATTACCTTGAACCTCAGCAACAAAATCCATGCAAAGATGACTAGGAACTGTCGTTTGTTACATAATTATCCCGGCTTTACCAACTGTGATTCCCCACTTTCGGTCTCTTCTGCCTTCGTAGTGGCGTATTTTTTCAAGTGTTTAGTAAATATGGGAAAAGCAATTAATTCACCTTATGCATCATGAATAGAGGTAGGTAATTTGGGAGCAAAACTACTTTGCATACTCATCTCTCCTTCAAATATTAAGCAACCATTATTTCTCCATAACTCGGATGCAGTTGTTATGCCAGAATAAATATCACATTTTATCCATAACTTAAATTCAGTCCCTCCTGAAACAACAATAAAAGCCAGTTTTTACGGATTAAGACGGAACTACTTGTATAAACAGGTGAAATTCAAGGAATAAAAAAACCAGTTTTTCAAAATCGGTATATTAGTCTGTTTCCCGAGACCTAAAAAAGCTAAAAGAGTACGTTAATTATTGGAACATGAAGGTATTTATAGATATGATCAAAGAACTATGAGTGAACAACGTATTTTCTCTCATCTGGCAGGACTCATGTGTATTCCAACTGGAATATCTCAATTGGAAGGAAATCCATCTGGACAATGTTCAGTGAAAGGGAACACCTTTAATTAATTTCAGATAGAATCAAATGAATCCAAAAAATTCAGCGGCTGGGTATATAGTATATGTATATTCTCTTTCTTTTTACTCATGGATTAATTAAAACAACAGGTCTCACAACGGCCCTCTTATTTTAAAATCTATTTACAAATAATGCAATCGGTAACCTACAAATGTAATATTCTAAGAGGGGTTGTTACAAATAAGTCACCCTTAATAAAGAAAAATGTTTTTTTATATATTTTTTCTAAAACATAATTTTTTCACCACCCAGCCCCACCCCCAGCCCCGCCCCCCAACCAGCCAAAGTTTCAGTTACAGTGTGGAGGAAAATTAACGTCTGTCAATTAAGCAATACTCGTGCCAATGAATATTTACCTTTAAGTCTGTACAATTTTTCTGTCTAGTATTGCTGCTTACGCGTGCATGCAGTTTATCCATTTCTTTGGTGAATTATCTCTCTTGCCATTTATTTGTAACTCTCTTCCCAGACTACTTCGTAGAAGCTTTCTTCACTAGTTGATAACCTTCTCGGCTTGCCCAACAAAGATATTTACTAATAAAATCTTTGCATATTCTCATCAAAGAAAATTATCCCAAAAAGAGGCAAATAGATCGAAAACAAAACAAGCAAGGAATACCTGCACTGATGATGTTTAGTACCATGTGCTATGAAGTCTTAAGTTCTCACTCATCTTGAGAGAAGCATTAATTGTTTGTTAGGGGGAGCCATGTGCAATTGGGAACGACTGATCGACAAGCAGTATCTGCTCTTTAGAAGACTTACCCGAGATACTTAGGGGGAGAGAGAGAGAGAGAGAGAGAGCAGTTGATCCTTTGAAGACTGAAGAGGAAAAGAAATCAAGCTAGAATAGTTTAAGATATTTTCCTGAAGTTACTTTTTACACTAGTTAGCATAGTTACTGTGCCAGAATTTAAACACATTTAATCATTTCGATGGGCAGACTTCAAATGGAGGAGAAAATTCAAATATACTGACGATTCTCATATATATTAGTCTTAAGTAAGAATTTAATCATTATTTGTTCTCGTCCAGTGCGTTTCACATTCTTTTTGATCGAAAATAGAAAAAAAAACACGTTGGCGCAACCACCTCTTTACCAAGTCTGTCATGATGCACGATGCTTTTGAAAGGTTTACTGTCGAAGCATAAACGGCAACGCAATACAAAGTATTTGATAATTCCTTCAGGCGAGTAAAGGAAACAATCAATCAAGAGAACTCGATAAATCTGTTTATCGGAAGAGCAGAAAACCAAAGAGTATGCAAGCCGCTATGTTGGAGGAACTAAGATTTATTGTTGTAGATTATTCATATGCTCTGTCAGCTTGTACGCCTAGGAGTGGATATATGGAGACACCGGAAGATCCCTCAAATGGAAGAGAGTCTGTCAAGATAGATAACCTGTGTGAATAAATGAACAGCTCAGTAACTGAATGAATAAGCATCCTCTTACGTTGAATTTCCTTCTCTCTCCGCATTATTATTGAAATAATTGAATAAAGTTTTCGAATCCAGACCCTTTATTTGTATAGAACTGTGAGATAAGGACAAATGAAATGACTGCGTGTTTTTGTGCGTAATTATCCTTTTTATTCCAGGGCCTTCAAAGTATGTCCCCATTTGTACAGGCTGATAGAATGCTAGAAATCAATAGTCCGATACCGAGTCGGCTGCTGGTGCCCCTTGAAATTCAATGAAATTTTCAACAACGAGTCAAATGTTGTTTTGTCAAAAAGGAAAATAAACTGATAGAGATTATGTTGGATATGATGCGGGACAATGGAAACTTTTTTTTTTTTTTTTAGTTTTCATAGGATTTGCATTGTGTGATCGGTGGCTCCATAAAGCTAGCTGTAACGGTGTTCATGGACTGGATAAGGCTGATGTATAACGGGAGGCTTGGAGTATGTCTGCTTTTATATAGACAGGAAATCGGGACTTTCAACATAAACGGAGACGAACCATTTTACAAAAACCTTCATTTTATTTCCGAAATTTTTGAATCTGGTGAGTCATTTTTTTCAGATTTGCATATAAATAAGAATAATATTCATCGTTAGACTAAATTTCCCTTAAAAATAATATATAAAATTCCCACTGAAAAGTATAACAGGAGTTCAAAGGATTGATGGGAATATCAAGAAAGATTCATTCTTCCGTAAATTCTGTAAAATTTTTCCTGTCCATCCGGTTAATTCTAAATTTGCAAAATAATAATTAATGGTAACACAAAAAACTGATGATCGTTTTGAACTGCAAGAGGTACAAAAACCAAAAAAGAGACACAATAGTCAGATTAAGTTTTAAAATAATGAGAAACGATTATCTAACGTTTTAAAATTTATGGGTAAATCATTTTTAAAATAAATTTACAGATGAAAAGCTCTTTCCTCCCAAATGCCGTGGAGATATGAAATTGACTTTGGAGCAGCCGGAATATAAAAACAATCATCTTTTTTACATAAATAATTATATCTTCCTTATATTTGTGAGAATATATGTTCTAAATTCATCAGTAAAGGCTCATCTCACTGGGAATGCTTTTTTTTTTTTTTTTTAAGATCTCTTTTCTTCCGCGTCTAACCGTAACGAGAAACTGAGGCTCAATACAATAGATGTCAAACTCTGACATGATGGAATTACGAATATAGCATCGAATCTCAATCTGGAACACATATGATTGAAGCCTCGAACTCAAAAAAAAAAAAAAAAACTATAAACTAAAAGTGTTACCAATTTCAACTGTTTCTGGAGAATGTTACACAGGAGACAGTCTTTCTCTGGAGTGCAGAGATAACTTATGTTCCCGTTTTTCTCCCACTGATTTGTTTATTTATTTCCTTGAATGTATTTGAGACTGACAATAGCCTCCCATCCATACCACTCCTGAATCACTGTACTAAAAAAACTAATTTAAATCTGCGAATATCACAATGTTCCCGTTGGTCACAAGCTGACTCGAACGTCCGTGCAAAAATGATAGTCTATCTTTAAGTAGAGCTTATAAACATGTACAGCTACGTGGCGTGCATAGATATAGAGGAGTTTTATAGTATACTTTATTAGAAGCTATTAGAAAAACCAAGAAATGTAAAGTCTACATTATCCACCATTTCTTGTGAAAACATCTGCTAATGCAGGTTCATAAAATCTTCATTTTTAACAGTGGCATTTATGCTAGTGAATATAAAGTTATTCTATAAATATTTCCCGAAGATTAGGAATGATTAGTAATCCTGCATATGGCCGTGAAATTTTCCTTGACCCAGAGGAATGTCCGTGGGGCCAGCTTTCCATATCAGTGTATAATTGCAGTTAATTTGCCAGTTGTTTCATGAATCGTAAACATCGCATTTTTGTTGTTGAGGAAATTATTGTAATGATCCTATCACCTGTGAAATGAACGTTTATTTCCTCATCATTTCCGTAACGGAACCAGATTAAATTCTATTAGGTTGTTAACAGGATGGTAATTGATGTCATCAGTTCTGTAATGAGATTATCAGTCACTTTCTTTACCGACTTCAGATGGAATTTTAATTGCCACTTTATAAAGCATATGAAGGCCATAAAAGGTTTCAAGTGCAGCTGCTCTTACAGACTGATGGAGAATCTGAACAATATATAGTAATCACTGGGATGTAATCCTCTGACGGGAGAGAAACAATACCAAAATTATAACCGCCCTGAAAAATTGGTCTTAAAACTACAAACCAGAAATCATGCTTCACGTATACACACACACACACACACACACACACACACACAAATATATATATATATATATATATATATATATATATATATATATATATATATATATATATATATATATATATATATATATAATCATCGTGGGCCTGCTATACCCGTATTTATTAATATTCCCCTTCCCCCATGAGTATATGTATTACATTACCGATTCCAAAGACGTATCTGAAATTATGTGTATACGTGTTATAAATCAGCAGGCAGCCTCTCCCGGAAATAACAGTATATTCCTGTTATCTGTATAAGGAACAATTATTCCTCTCACCCAGTCATCATCACCTTTCTTTCATCAAGAATCACCTTATACATCGTTGTCAGCCGCTAAATGAACATTTCATCAAAATGTCGTGTGAGATTCACAGCCTCATCCCCAAAGACTTAGTGAGACACAAGAGATCTTTTCCTGCAGAGAAGTGGCTCAAGAAGGGTATATAAATATATATATATATATATATATATATATATATATATATATATATATATATATATATATATATATATATATATATATATATATATATACTGTATATATATATATACATACATATATATATATATATATATATATATATATATATATATATATATATATATATATATATATATATATATATATATATATATATACCCTTCTTGAGCCACTTCTCTGCAGGAGAAAAACGTGCAAATATATATATATATATATATATATATATATATATATATATATATATATATATATATATATACATACATACATATATATATATATATATATATATATATATATATATATATATATATATATATATATATATATAATGCACACACACTTATACACATGACCGTCTTTTCTCCTGAAGTGACGCAAAGCCTTCGCGTATTACACAAGAATTTGCGTGTATTAAAATAAATATTTGTTATCCCCATGACCTAACATGGCATGAATACTTGATGTGTATTTCTCTCAAATGATTAGTAAATGAAATATTATAAAATCAAGGTTGCATATGAAGACGAATCATGGATTTCCATGAAGTGAAAGTATGAAAATGATCAGTTCTTAGAAGATCAATATTAATCTCTGGAGTCCCAATGAATTACCCAGCTATTGAGTGGGTTGAAATTTATGGATGTCGGGAAGATTTATCTGAAATTGCTGCAAATGTTGTGCTCGTTGGACGCCTCGAACAGCGAATAGAATATAAAAATAATCCAGCTGATATCTCATCCTATTGGACAGACGGTTAGTGTTGACAGGTAGTGCACGACTCAATATTTTTCACCATATTCATCACCACGAAAATAGAAATAGATAAATCTGCGTTGATGGCAAATATAAAAGGTTTGAATTTAGGTGCTTAATCGTTGGGACGTTTAATTAAGAAATATTTAACAAATGGTGAAGAATGTCCTTTATAAATTATTGCTAGTGGTGAAAAATAAAATAGAATCGTTTAAAAGATTCTGCATCTTTCATAACTGAATTGCACTCGCTTAGTAGAATACTGCAGAACATTTATTAAAAAGACGAAGTTGCGTTTAGCGTAAGTAACAGTGTAGTCTGAAGCCTATACCGGTGATCAAAAAATGAACCATGGTACCGTCCTTGTCGTTATGGCACTTTTTGGTCAAGGCTCAGGGGCTATATAGGAGTACGAGGGTCAGCAGTCATGAAAAACGTGAAAATGGGACACCGTTGCATAGAGGATGAAAATATTGTTCTTTTAACGGAGCTCTTGACCAGGCTGTTGTTGCTTATTTCTCTTCATATTAATTCTGATGTAAAACATGGCTGCCGGTTATAGCTTGTGTTTTTTTTTTTTCTACGGAGAGTTTTATATACCTTCTGTGGTGCGCATATTTATGCATCGCTTCAACGATTTGTACATTTTGCTAGTATTTTAAGTTTGGCTTCAACATGCTGATGTTAGGTGAGGAATACCTCGTCGAGGTTCTCCTGTTTTGATGTCATATATTTTCACTGAGGGATGGATACTTACGTCTGCTTTCTCTCTCTCTCTCTCTCTCTCTCTCTCTCTCTCTCTCTCTCTCTCTCTCTCTCTCTCTCTCTCTCTCTCTCTCTCTCTCTGTCCAAGTTAGAGAGAAATAGACACAGGTCAGTAGAGACAAAGTGAATTCTGAGGAATGCGTCTATATACTGTACGTAGAACTATGAAATGCCCATTTCGTATAAATGCAAGATCCTTTAAAAGAAACGAATGCCCCAAAACAGAAAACAAGACTCTTGAATTTACCGACTACAAATAGATGCATTTTGGGTGGCAAAGTATACCTTGAGTCCTAGTCTTGCGCACGATATTTTATATATATATATATTTTATATATATATATATATATATATATATATATATATATATATATATATATATATATATATATATATATATATATATATATATATATATATATATATATATATATATATATCTTACATATATTTTATATATATTTTATATATATATATATATATATATATATATATATATATATATATATATATATATTATATATATATATAGATATATATATATATATATATATATATAGATATATATATACATATATATACATATATATATATATATATATACATTTATATATTATATATACAGACGTATATATATATATATATATATATATATATATAATATATATATATATATATATATATATATATATATATATATATATATATATATATATATATATATATATATATATATATATATATATATATATATATATATATATATATATATATATATATATATATACTATATATATACATATTTATATATTATATATATATATATATATATATATATATATATATATATATATATATATATATATATATATATATATATATGTAATGTATATATATATATATATATATGTATATAACTAAAGAATTTCAAAACAGAACCCTTCAGCGCTGGTGAGATTCTTTGCACAAGAATATTTCAAGCAAAATAAATAAAAGTGTATCTCTTATTTTTTCTGAGTTTAAAGCAACAGGGTGGAAAAGAATTTCAACTTGAAAAATAGCGAGGCTCAGTATGTTTTTATAATACGACTTTAAAAAAAAACTCATAGATATAAAATGTTTGAATTCGTAATCCTGAATATGTAGATTTTAGTGCAAATAAAGGTGATCTACCTCTAGAGTTTAAATAGCTTTGAAATAAATGCTACCTTTGTTCGTCACTACGTTTCAAAAATGGATGAAGGTCAAGTTGGTTCTTGCACATTAATAAATACGGTTAGACATGTTAAATTTTCATAAAATGATATCCCAGTAAGCTTATCTTTTAGACTGATGCTTTGACAGTAACAAATAAAAATCTCAGTCAATTTTGTCTCACTGATAAACTAAATTAGAATGCTTTGTTGTCAGTTAGACTACAAGTCCTCAGTCAGTCAGTGCTTTGTGCCTTTTGTGCTTTACTTGGACAGTCTTTCTTAATGTCTGCCAGATTTCTTTTGGAATTTTAACTTCATTCTCGGCTGTAATTTTTTTCCTTAAATGTTTTGTAATTTCATTATCCTTGCATGTTTTTTGAAGGAAGAAGGGATTTCATCGTAATATGTTCTGTTTCTATGTACTGCTCCGTGTATTCCACATTCAGGTCAAACGGGATTGTCCTTGTATTTCGATCCTTCACCAGAAAACGTAATCTCAAAAAAAAAAAGACAAATTCATATAGGTAATCTGACAATAATAAAAGTATAGTCATATATTATCTCCATGTGATCACACGGAATAAAATACGGAATATAACACTGATAGTTATCTCGCACAGGCTTGAAAGGACGCATGTACATTTGCAGAATATTTTGTCTTAAGTGACATTGGGTATTCAGTGAACAAAAAAGCCTAGGAAAGTATTTTAATGTATTTATTTTTTGTGATATACACTTACTCCCACTGAAAACTGAAGAGCAGAAATAAACCTTGCAGTATTTAGTTATCGGATAAAATTGCAGAAGAGTTCTCGGAATCTTTACTCCAGTATTGATTGCTGTTGTTGCGTTAGTCATGTGCTGTAATAATCCACAAAGGAAAAGCTTATCAAGAGGCGAGAGCGGAATCGAGGAAGTGGAGGTTGTTGGGGGGGCGAGGCATATGAGAGATTCGAGAATTTTCATGTTACGTGGAAAATAGGTTTATTTCCAGTTCGTATAATAAATGTTAAGTTCCAGTGTATTCGTTTGTTTAATCGGTGGTTTTGTTTGCAGAAATATAATTAACTTGTTGGCTTTTACAATCGTGTTACAGTTCTAAAGATTAGAAAGTCACTTAGTGAGCAGCAGAGAGAAGGAACAGATCATTAAATTTGTAGGCAATGCCCTAGAGACCGACCACATATGTATCGTCATTGCCAATGGCCCGTCCCCACCCATGTAGGACTGGGGAAAGCAAGGGAATGGTTATTGACGACTTGGCAGGTAGACCATTGTAGTTCTCCAAACACCTACAGTACACCTGGATAACAGGAACAAAAAGTCGTGAACCAATGAAACAAGGTTTGAACAGGAATTAAATTCAGGAACAGCGCGGTGGAAAGTCACCGCTTCAACAACTGAGCTGACATAATCCTAAACCAGTTTTGCTTGTAATTACAACTCTTTCATGTCAACGCAAAAAAAAAAAAAATGCTCTCTGGACAGACCTGGTACTGCTACTTGTGCTTTTGCCTGCACTATTTTCTGCTTTTCCTTTTTATACATGAATTATATTATTGACGACGATGGTGATGATTGTTGGTTT
>NC_089797.1:15337894-15347894 GCF_040412425.1 Macrobrachium rosenbergii | reverse complement strand
CTGTTATTGTTAGCACTTTGGATGCATATGAACATTTCTTCTCATTTTTCCACATAAATTTACATCTATTTTTAAATAAAAGACTACACACGATTTGTGTTTAGAATGGGAATTAAATGTCAAGAATCATTTGGACTTTACAGGCGGAAACTAGTCGTTCTGTTTTCATGACATTGGAAGGCTTCATAATGTATGATGGACGTTTGTGGTCAATTGCAATTTGAAGTTGCAAAATCTCAAAGGTTAGTTGTTTAATCTTCAGACATTTGAGATCTTACAAAGTCACCTCCAGTTAAAAATTTTTTTTTTTGCTTCAAATGGAAGACGAGTTCATTTTAGGGCATTAAATGATACTGACTTTGTTCGTCATGCTTTTAACCTGAATTTAAATCAAAGTTAAGAAATGAATCCTACTAATAAGTACATCGTTTAGCACAGATTAAGAATAATGTTCACGCGAGGACTTGTGTAAATAAGACATTAGAACTGATATATATACTTATCTCATTTGATAGTGTAAAAGCTGATTATATATATTGTATTATCTTATTTGATAGTGTAAAAAATATCTGACGCGTGGAAAAGATTACCTTGTTGACTAATTCTAGATTCATAATAGCTCTAGATACTTACATTACTGTTGAGTGATTTTAGCTTGAAATAACGCGACATACCTGATAAAAGTAACGGTTTCTTTAAGGGATTTTAAATGAAAAGTACAGTTCTTCATCGTAAGAATAATTGAAAGTTTCTTTAATTTTATAACATAGAATATATTCCTGATTATCTAGCTGTATAGGAAACCAATTTAACGGGAGTATCAGAAATATTTTAGGGTCATGCATCTACAGCTGACTGTTCCGGTGTTTAGACTTACAATAAAAACGATTTAAAAATAAATGTTCAGTAAAAATGTCTCTACGGTATATGTCATTAAGTCACAGAAGGCCTAAAGCAAGTTTTTGAGGCAGAAGCAAAAATAAAAAAAAAAGTAAAAAATGAAACTCTTCCGCGACCCATGAAACTTCCAGCCACGGCCCGGGGGTGGCCTGTGTTGGCAACTAGAGCGGTGCCAAACGCTCGCTCGTGGCTAAATTTAACCTTGAATAAAATCTATTGAGGCTAGAGGGCTACAATTGGGTATGCTTGATGATTGGAAGGTGGATGATCAACATACCAATTTAGAGGCCTCTAGCCTCAGCAGTTTTTAAGATCTGAAGGTGAACAGAAAAAGTGCGGACAGACATACGAATAGCCATCTCAACACTTTTCTTTTACAGAAAAAAAATGGATAACTTCTCGTGATTTTTTACAACTACAGTTTGAATGTCTGAAAACATTTTCCAGTTAGCAATTATTTCAGCTTAAATTTAGGCAGAAAACAAGGAACGCACGCCTCCTCTTGAAATAATAATAGCAAATCTATGATTAAACTCATACAAATACTCGAAGCCACTAATTTTTTAATACAATAAAAGTATAGTTATTCCTAAAGAATAGTTCTTGTTGTTCAACACAGTCCTTATTTTTGTCTGTATTGAGTGATTTAGACAGAAAGGTACTCACCTGTTTACATTCTAGACAAATAGTCTGGTACAAATTCTAAACATGTATAACGTCACTGTGACTGAAAAACTCCCTTTTTTTCTACAGTTCCCTTGGTCTCTGATTTACATCAACTATCTCAAAATACAACACCATATTGTTACGCCCCGATTCCCCTACAATTTGTTCACTGTCAGATAAAATCTTTGTTCGTGGCTGAATGGACTTCGGAAAAGTGTGAAGGAACGGGATGAAAGCTGTAATGGCAGTGAAGAAAAGTATTCTATTTAAATCATGTGATTGATTCATTTTTCTGCCGAAACTGGAATGCAGTTAAATATGGGAATGGCGTGTCAAGGTTGGGTCTGACGTTATGCCTCCGAAATTTATTTTATGAAGAAGAATGACATCCTGTTACAGGGGTAGAAAAATTGTATATTTCCACTTTTAGGATACGCGCGTAAGGGCACCCACACACGCACGAAGGCTCTATATATATATATATATATATATATATATATATATATATATATATATATATATATATATATATATATATATATATATATATATATATATATATATATATTACATATATATATATATATATATATATATATATATATATATATATATATATATATATATATATATATATATATATATATATATATATATATATATATATATATACATATATATATATATATATAAATATAGCTAAATTTATGTTTTAATAACATAATATTTTCAGACTTTTAAGAAGATATTCTTATTTTATTCTATATATCCCTTTATATTTACATCTATTTTACAAAAGATATAGAATGTACTGTATGTACAATTATATAATTTTTATAGACATTTCCCTTTTATGTTTTGTGTGTAATTTTTTCAGACTTTTAAGAAGATATTTTATTTTAGTCTTATCTCACTTTATATTTACCCTTTGTTTACAAAAGATATAAACTGTCATTATGGGCCGGAGTTCAATTCCGCGACATTTCTGATGAAGAGTTAGAGTGTTTATTTCTTTCAGAAATTATTTTATAGAATGTCTTATCTCACAATGTCTGTAAGTCCATTTAAAAAGAAAAAAATTGGTTCTTAGCGACGTAAAATAAGTCTAATTGGCTGGGCCAGCTCTAGGAGAGCTGTTAATCAGGCTGGTCTGGTAAAACTAAGGTATACTTAACGTTCTGTTGGCTTTAAAAAGAAAAAATCAGTTGGCTGCGTTCTGTTGGCTGCGGTCAGTTGGCTGTGTTATGTTGGTGAGGTCAGTCGGCCAGGGTCAGTTATCTTAGACCCCCTGCCGGATGTGGGAGTCGATGACGTTGTGAGGGATCTTTGATCTTGAAATATCTCGTCAATCACGATGATCACGAAAAAAAAAAAAATAAAGACGTAGGTGTTATTTGTCTGTCACCCGTGATGTTTAAATGCAAAAGTACGGCATGGAAGAAATAATTACTGGAGGGAATTGATAACTTAATTAAAAATGCGAGATCATTGAAGAAAATTGTCCTGCTGTAACATTAATCAGCTCTGCTAGTTTTGCTTCATGCAGTTTATCAGAATATGTTGTTCTTAATTCGTTTGTTGGAACAATTTCAGATTCTACCGTAAAGGTTAATATAGGCTGCAGGTGATTTGTTACAATTTTTATCTTACACATAAATTAACAGGCTGATGGATACATTAATCCCTGAGGATATCAATGTATATATAATTATATGTATATATATTCCAATTTTCTTGTTTAATGGTTCTGTTTTTTCTACATGCATTTCCTTATTTATTGTCTCGTTCATAAAGCCACACAGACAGACGTGTATATGTATATATATATATATATATATATATATATATATATATATATATATATATATATATATATATATATATATATATATATATATACACGTCTTTCTATATGGCTTTGCAAAAGAGACGATGACTAAGGAAATAACTGCAGAAAAACAGAACCATTAAACAAACAAAATGGAATATTTATAAAGCTGGAGCTAAACAAACTGCTGACAGATGCCTCACTCCTTCTCTGAGATGAAGAAAATACTTTCTGACATATAGAATGCATTACCAGTTCTGTTTATGGAAGTAAGGAAACAGTCACGAAGATCTGCGGAGGGAGATGTGGGTTACGCTCTCTGATGAAGCGGATAATGAACCTCCTAATAGGCAGTGTCAGAAAAGCAAATGGTCCGTTATTCTTTCTTCACGCTTCGAAATGCATTTCACCTTTGGTGTATGTCATTCTGGGAATCTTCTTCAAAGATCGTTGAACGCACACGCACGCTCTCATATAAGTAAGTAAAAGAATATAATATATATATATATATATATATATATATATATATATATATATATATATATATATATATATATATATATATATATATATATATATATATATATAAAGAACCTATTTTTCCGTACTCCGCTTTTTGTTACTAGAGGATGAATTCATGAACCATATATATAGACTTAACTATAACGACATGTCTATGAGTATGTTCAGAAAAACAACAAAGAATAATAATGTGGTTTTCTCTGTAATCTGTTATTTGCAACGTTTCCATAAGAGTTCACAAAAAACAGCACTATCCCACGCACATACGCCAACCACCCCCACCTCCCCAAAACAGTCGTAGTAGGACGCGGCGTCCTAAATTAGTTAGGACAGTGTAAGCTAAGCTGAGATTCGCAAATATTACTTATTCGCGGTCAACTGTGGTCAAACTATGCCTCTGTCAGTAAAATAATACATAAGAGAGCTTAGGTACAAGAAAACAGGCTAGCCAAATCAAAAAGTCTTTTATTCTCTGTGGAAATATCTCGGAATTTCTGAAGTGGAATTGATAGTTATGTATCAGACACTTCAGGAGACCCAAATGAGAATCACCAATATGCTGAAGTGTGTCACGCCGGATCTAGTAGGGTTAGAACTACGAAAGAAGACAAGTCGCATAAAATGGCCTCATCAACAACCAGTAAATAATGCGCCGAGGTTTCTTCGGCGCAATCGAGTTTTCTATACAGCGTATAATGCTGTATGAAACTCTCCGTCGCGACCCTTGAAACTTTCAGCCACGGCCTGTTTGTGGCCTGTGTTGTTGCACCTAAAGCGGTCCCAGACGCACGGTCATGGCTAGCATAACCTTAAAATAAAAACTGCTGAGGCAAGAGGGCTGCAATTTGGTAATGTTTGATGATTGGAGGGTGGATGATCAACATACCACTTTGCAGCCCTCTAGCCTCAATGGTTTCTAAGATCTGAGGGCGGATGGACAGACAAATAGCCACCTCAATAGTTTCTTTTATAGAAAACTGAAAAGTATGTGACTCGTTCCGCCTTGGTACCCTGGCAATATCAAGGCGAAATTCGTCGTAAAATTTCGTAAATAGTAATTGTAATTGTGAATACTTTCGAAAATCTCGTGCGCAGTCATACCACTTTCGTCCTCCGTGAGCGTCGCTGAGATCTTAAGAAAAATACTTGTGGAACAGAGTAGTAAGACTGGAAGAATCTAAAAAGTAATTCCAAGATGGAAGAATCTAAAAAGTAATTCCAAGACAAATGACTGGACCTAGTGCAGTCTCCTTCAGTGAAATTTTCCTTTTAACGTACTACTTTATTATTATTATTATTATTATTATTATTATTATTATTATTATTATATTATTATTATTATTATTGCCCCTGCAGTTGTTATCATCAACAGTAGTAGCAACAAAATAATAGCTACAAAAAAGAAAAACAAGTAATAATAATACTGAAGATTTAGATGAGGAATAACATCACAATGAAATGAAAAATCCCTCTTTTACACCCATCGTAGCCATATGCGTTGCAGACACTAAAAGAGAACTCTGACAGTATATTACGTGGCCGTTAGAACCCATTTCCTGAAAATCCCCTCATTAATCACTGAGTTTACACATACATACACACACACACACACACACACTCACACTCTTACCCTCTCACCCTCTCTGCAGTGAGCGTATAATCTTTGGTCGGCAAAACACTCAGGAGATATGTTGCCATATTCATATGGTTTTTATTAAATAACAAGTTTCACTTCCTCCACGCTCAATCCTTAATGCTCTCTCTCTCTCTCTCTCTCTCTCTCTCTCTCTCTCTCTCTCTCTCTCTCTCTCTCTCTCTCTCTCTAGCGTGATCTCACAACGTCGAAGCGGATTTAAATAACACTGTAGTTGGAGACATAATAATAATGACAATTTTTTTTGCTAGTGAATTTCACTTATATACTGGGTATCTGCTTCTTCATATATCTATTTATGTAATATGTCGCCTTTCTTTCTCACTATTGCTTCCCGATGGACAATTTGTTGCCATGCCTCAGCTTAATTGGAAGGCATGTTTTGATCTTATAATCATTATATTTGTAGTTGTTATTTTCAAATTATCCTCTAAATTTAATTTGTATTATATGAAATTGTTAGTCATCTGTCAAAAACCGTAATTATTATGTTCCTTATATATTTCCTATTTTATAATATCTCATCATAACAACAACACAATAATAATAATAATAATAATAATAATAATAATAATAATAATAATCAGGAAAGCTTCTCTTGAGGATGACGCAAACCTCAACCCTCTTCCAACAGAGAACTCACCAAGCAAAAGAAATCGGAATGACGCAGTCACTGTCAATTTTAATTAATATTAATCAAGGTTTTCTTATAATGATCTTACTCCCGAGTGAAAATAAACTATGAGGGCCATATTATTGGTTTAAAGTTAGGAAATAGATAGGTAAGCGGTTGGTTTTAAAAGCAGATATCAGCAATGTTTACTCTGTGACTGACGAATGTATACCAACATCATGGTGTATGTAAATATTACGGAACAGTCTTCATCTTAAATCTTGAACACTATCATATCTGAAGTTTCCTAAAATAAAAAAGTATATACTCAGTTATAAAGAAAATTGCCAAAAATACAGTAACAGTAAGTTAGCTTTGTAATGATAAATAGTTTATCGTTATTTATGCCTGCCATTGCGGATAAATGTGTATTACCAATTTTTTAAAGGTGTAGGTACCCCATATGAATTAATCAAAATCAATTTAACATTCCGTTATTTGTTTTCTTTTATGGTAACACTCAGGAAGGAGGGTAGTTAATTATGTAATCTACCTAACGAACATTCTGTAACTGATTCAATATACATTCGGTACAACTGTAATACACACACACACACATATATATATATATATATATATATATATATATATATATATATATATATATATATATATAATATATATAATTATTTATAAATATGTATATTATATATACATTTCTATATAATTATATATATATATATATATATATATATATATATATACACACACATGTATATTGCAGTTGTACCGTATGTATATTGAATCAGTTACAGAAAGTTCATTAGGTAGATTACATAATTAATTACACTCCTTCCTGAGTGTTACCACAAAAGAAAACAAATAACGGAATGTTAAATTTATTTTGATTAATTGATATGGGGTACTTACACCTTTAAAAAATTGGTAATTCACATTTATCCGCAATGGTAGACATAAATAACGGTAAACTATATATCATTACAAAGCTAATTTACTGTTACTATATTTTTGGTAATTTTCTTTATAACTCAGTATATACTTTTTTATTTTAGCAAACTTCAGATAATCTTTATGTGCTTAGATCATTTCAAATCGCAGTTCCATTTTCTTTTCACTTTCTTTGTTATTTGAAATCAGCTACAGTCAATTACATCTATTTAGAATGATTTTGATAGAATGAAACCTAACTTCACAGAGAACGTTGAAGAAAAAATATCTATAATTCATAGCAGTCAAAAAATAAATATCTTTTTTGTTATACATATATATATATATATATATATATATATATATATATATATATATATATATATATATATATATATATATATATATATATATATATATGTGTGTGTGTGTGTGTGTGTGTGTGTGCATAATATACATATACATATATGTATATATATACAAATATGTGTATATATATACACATATATATATAATAAAGAGGAAAACTTCGAATACAGATGCAATACTCTCATAATTCTCGCCTATGGTCCCAAACATTAAAATTTTTTTAAGTGTTCATCATATAGGAAGTCCTGTTTAATACAAATAGGGCTTTTATTTAGGTACACAATGAAAATTTTGAAATGAAGAAACTTTTATTTGCAAGCATTCCACCTATCAGTCAACAGTTATAGATTGAATATTTGCCCAGTAGGCTTGTTTATATTTGGGGTATGTTTCACCATTCAGATGTCCTCTCTCTCTCTCTCTCTCTCTCTCTCTCTCTCTCTCTCTCTCTCTCTCTCTCTCTCTCTCGGGCGCGTGCGCGGAAGGTTTTACGTAATAAAGTGAACACTGCCAAAATTTTAGCGAGATTTTTCCTTGATGGATTTATTTGAATCCTCTTTGGCGCTAATTCGTTTTCCGTTTTTCTCCACAATATTAACACAAACTCTCTTGATTATATCTCCCCCTTTCTCTGGTAAATAGATGAGATCCGGAATGGAAAACTTTAAGCATAATTCGACAATATAGCTCATTTACGAAATGAATGACGAAAGAGGTATATTCGTTGTATGGATCATTCAGAAAAGTTGTGCAGGATGAGGTGAATATTCATTAATTAGGGCAGATCTGAGCTGCAAAGAGACTAGGACAGGTTTCCTGGAAACAAAATCGTCAACAGCATCGTTTTGGAAGGAAACCCTCCAGAGAATGGTTGGAAGGACGAGATAAATAAGAGGGGGATCTATAGATGTGTAGGAATACGAGCAAAGGAAAATTAATAGACGGCAACTGACGTCCAACGAAAGAGACAGGAATAATCCTCCAAAGACTAAATAATAATAATAATATAATAATAATAAAAAACACACACACACAAGTAAAACATGCGCCGAATCGAGTTTTCTGTCCGGTAGTGGCCTCAGCCAAGACCCATAAAACTCTTAGCCGCCGCCTATGAAACTCAACCACGGTCCGGTGGTGGCCTATTTTGTTGGTACCCAAAGCGCTCCTAGAAGTACGATTATGACCAACTTTAACCTTAAATAAAATAAAAACTATTAAGGCTATAGGGCTGTAATTTGGTATGTTTGATGATTGGAGGGTGGATGATCAACATGCCAATTTGCAGCCGTCTAGCCTCAGTAGTTTTTAAGGTCTGAGGGCGGACGGACTGAGAAAGCCGGCACAATAGTTTTCTTTTACAGAAAACTAAAAAGATCTATTAAGCAAAAAAGCTGAAACTAGAAGGAACCTATTTACGTAAAGGGAACTGTAGAATCGGTTGAAGTGAAACACGTAGAAGTTGTAGAAAATTGTGCCAAGTAGCATCAAAGACTTCCCAGCTAAAGTAGCATAAGTATTTAAGAGTCTGGGGTCGGCTAGAACCTTTTAATATTGCCTAGATGTACGATAATGTGAGACCAATTTAATCTTGACCAAACACTATTTTTGGCAATTTGAAAAATACAAAGAGGTTGTAAAAAATTGCATGGCTTTGTGCCAAGTAACGTCAAAGACTTTGCAGCTAAAGTAGCGAAGGCTTTTAAGAGTTTGACGCTGCTAGAGCTTTTTAATATTGACTAGATTTATGATAATACGAGAGCCGTTTTTATCCTGACCAATTTGAGAATTTGGGAGAACTTACCCATTTCTCAGATTCATATTTCCAAACAAGAACCAGTTGGGGTTGATCAGATTTCCGTTTTCGTAAAAAGAGACTTAGCATTGACAGATTTCTGTTTTTGGAGTACATCAATCCCTTAAAGCCGACCAAGTTTCTGTTACAAGGCCTTTGAACTACGTAATCCTCATCAAGATTTTTCACTCATGCTATGACAATTTCAGAATGACTTAATTGTATCCTCTTAAATACTTATGGTGCATTAACTGGTAAGTCTTTGAAGTTCCTTGACACAATTTTCAACAACCCGTGTTTCACTTCGACCGATTGTACAGTTCCCTTTGCGTAAATATGTGTCTTCTCATTTCAGTTTTTTTGCTTAATATATCTTTTTATTTTTCTGTAAAACAAAACTATTGCGCCGGCTTTGTCTTTCCGGCCGCCCTCAGATCTTAAAAACTACTGAGGCTAGAGGGCTGCAAATTGGTATGTTGATTACCTACTCTCCAGTCATCAGACATACCAGATTGCAGCCCTCTGGCCTCTGTAGTTTTTACTTTATTTAAGGTTAAGTTAGCCGTAATCGTACTTCTGGCAGCGCTATAGGTGCCAACAACATAGGCCATCACCGGAAAACGTGGCTGAGTTTCATGGATAAATACCAGATTCGTGAGTGTGTTAGTTACTCGTGGAACTACATGAACATTCTAAGCTAGATTG
>NC_089797.1:15322894-15335394 GCF_040412425.1 Macrobrachium rosenbergii | reverse complement strand
GGAGACTATTGTTCGTACAGGGTGGGCTTGAGTCAGGAAGGATATTCGTTGGTAAAACATCTACCAAAAGAAATGATAAAATCATCCGTTCAATGAATGTTAGAACACATGGAAAAGCCCATCAAACACAGCGCCTCCGACTGGGGATTAAGCTGAGAAGAAGAAGAAGGGAGCCTATTTCCCTTCAGGAATCATGCAGTTGCATTTGATACCAAGTGAAGTAAAGAAAAATTCCAGTAAATAACAATCCACAGAGACTTGGTAGCAAGAACCAGTGCTGCAGTTTCAAGATTCCTTCGGTTTTGGGAGTCAGAAGTCTCGAAAAGTAAAGCGTCTTGTCAAAGACTGTTTGCAATGAAGAGCTGTCCACATGCTCATATAAAAAAAAGTTTAAATTTATTCAGCGTATGGCTCAAATATTTGTAGGTTATACTCGAGCTGAATTATACATCAAAACAAGTAAGAACAAGCAGGTTTCTTACAATTTTATATTTACACATACATCTTCATCCCTAGATATTTGCTGAAAATCGGAGGACACTAGGCGTCCGGCACCTCCCATAGAAAGGATGTGGTGTATTGTGAACACGTTATGTATATAATATATATATATATTATAAACATAGTATTTATGACATATGAGTATAAACATAGTAAATGTAATATATATATGTAAATATATATATATATATATATATATATATATATATATATATATATATATATATATATATATATACACATATACATATATACGCATATATATGTTTCTATGTGTGTGTCTGTGTAAGTACATGTATATTTTTCTGCGTGAGAGGTGAGAGCGCATGTCGGTATTCAATCATTCTCTTTTGCATATGGTATGAATATTCACTTTCTTGTAAACCTAGGTTTGGAAGCTCACGAATTAATTCTACACGTAACTGATATATTCATACAGGTGGTCGATTATGAACAAAAGAGAGAGAGAGAGAAAGCAGTGGATAGTTTCAATTTTAATCAGTGAGTCTTAAAAATAACGGTAAAATTTTGGGTTCATTTTTGAAGTTCATTTTTTTTTTACTCTTGCAAATAAAAAACTGGTTGATGATTATTCAAAGACGAGTCAGTAAGATTAATTGTATAAAAGTTTATCTCTTTTTTCCTTTCGTCTTTATTACCATAAGAATTTAATTTTCATCGATTTGAATATGCAAATTTCGCTAAGAAATCCCTTTATCTCATCTTTTGAGAGGCATTCCATTGATGCTCATTGGATCTAAATCATGCAGCTATAAATAGTGTCAAAATATTGGTTTGTAAAATTTACATCTTGACTCACGTACTCCCATATTAGAAATGTTTTAAGATGTGCAATAGAATAAGTTCTTACTAAAATTTTACCGTCGGAAATGTATTCCACATATTTTCTCGCATGAAAACTCATCTGCTGAGATTGCATAATATTATGACCTCTCTCTCTCTCTCTCTCTCTCTCTCTCTCTCTCTCTCTCTCTCTCTCTCTCTCTCTCTCTCTCTATCAGATACTATTTCGGCAAGGCAATATGTCACCTGAGCAGTATTCTCCTCCAGGGAAGAAGCTGATAAGGGAATGGGAAACAAAATAATTCCCAGCGTCACAACACGAAAGGATCTGAGAGAGATAGAAAAAAAAAAAAGATATTGGTTGGCGGAGTGAATGAAGCTGTGAGGAACCAAATGAGAATTCGAGAAACCAAAATGAACATGAGTCTGAGAGATTTCAGACATCAAGGACAGAGGACAGTCATTGGCAGACAGGAAGTAAGCAATCTTGGTGGCGCTGGCTGTCAGTTACACACACACACACACACACACACACACACACACACACACCCATATATATATATATATATATATATATATATATATATATATATATATATATATATATATATATATATATGGATTACAAACTGACTTACGGTAATGAAAACCTTATATGTCAATTTTTAATCCAGTCCTGATGACGCCACCGAGAGGAGGAGAAACGGTCCGTCGACTAGAAAAAGAAAAAGTAAATGGAAAGTGTTTTGAATAATTCTTACTATAAGGGAAAAAGAAGTTTAGACTGATTCAAGGTCATAATAAGGAGATTGTATCTGCGATCAGTGGCATTGAATTCAGTAGAAATATGCATACATGCGCACGCACACACAAACACGCACACATACATACATATATATATATATATATATATATATATATATATATATATATATATATATATATATATATATATATATATATATATATATATATTATTATATATATATATATTATTTAGACAGTTCGGTTAGATATTTTTTCTGAGAGTGGATTTCAATAAATTTGATAAATGGGTTGGGGCGGGGGGTCGGCACAACTGAGAGGCAACAGGAACTCTGGCACACATTTTGTGTCGTTTATGCCTCTTACTTCAATGCCTTTTCGTTGTCACAGAAACGACAGAAGTTGAGGAGCTTTACTGATTGAGGACATAACGTTCATGAAAAGCCAAAAGTATTGGAAAATATACGGAAAAATGTACAGGAAAAATACAGCAGTCGTAGCTGGGATTTTACTTGCTGAATGCAAAGCCCCTCTCATAAAAAAAGTTAGGTTTATGAGAGTGGAATAAAATATGATATTTAGGCCAAGGCCAGGCGTTGGGATCTATGAGGTCATGGAGCGCAGAAATTGAGAGGAAGAAAAAAAAAGTTTTACAGTTGGTGACAGGAGGAAAACCTCGTTGTCGCACGATGATTCAATTATTAGGTGAGGGTGGAAGAAAGACTGTGAACAGAGGTACAGTAAAAGGAATGAAAGGGGCTGCAGTTAGGGGCCGAAGAGACACTGCAAAAAAACCTTAAATAATGCCTACAGTGCACCGCTACCACCCTACAGGGGTTAGTTTTATAAAAGTTACGCAGTCGAGTTCCGTGCATAAAGTCACTAATGATAATCATTTATACCCACAGTAACGAATTACTGAAACAAGAGATATGAAGAACTTCGATTTTAAAGTTAGTGAAAGTCTTATAATAGAAAAGTCTTAGGGTTAAGTCTGTTTTTCTTCCTCACTGAGTGAAGTCCCACACTATCGCATAACGCTATCTGAGTTACATTTCCACAGAGGCTATAAAACCAGGCTTGTTCCCAAAGGCACTGTATATCTCTTCTGTTGCACATCCATTAAGGTTTCATGTTTACCTGCTTTCAGTGTAAGTTACTAGAGATGACTTTCAGTTGTCCAAGCAGTCATTAAGCGAACACTATTGTTTCATCTAATTTTGGCCATATTAATATAAGATCTAAATAATTTTTTGAGGACATCTGTGTCATCTAAAATCCCTTGCTCATAATTGAAGCCATTAGAAAAGGTAGTCTCTTATATATTCTTTAAAGCCGCTACAGAACTATCTAAATGGCGTTTATAGCTTTTGGAACGTACACACACATACATATATATATATATATATATATATATATATATATATATATATATATATATATATATATATATATATATATATATATATATATATATACATATATATATATACACATATATACATACATGTATAAAGTACTTTACACAATGAAAAGTAAAATTTTATGAAATTCCATTTCCTGACGTTCTTTTCCGCTACATGGTATTATCCCGGTGGAAATGCATATTTCCTAAACAAATTTTAAATAGTAAAGGAAAACGAGAGAAAAGAATAAAGCTGTGAACCTCAGCGCTTGCTGTACACGGAAATACCTTTGCTTTGGAAATTTTTCAGATGTCAACCTTTTCGAACATTTTGAATTTTTTAGAAGCCTGGCGTTTTGATGGAGTGTTCAGTCCGATACATATTGTATAAAAATTTGTCTTTGTACTTTTTTCATATATAAATGCATGCATAGACACATACAACTACATACATATATATATATATATATATATATATATATATATATATATATATATATATTGTATATGTAATGTATAGAGATATTAATAGGATATAAATAGGCGAAATGAATAGAAATACGTAAAGCTGAAATCCTGACGCACTCAAAAGAGATCAGAAGAAACAGAATAGTGATGCGCAGATATATTATATTATTTTTCAAGCACAGCTAATTGCTGAAAGCAGTTTAGTAATCACTTGTCTCCTTCCTGTATATTATTATGAATACAGTAGAGCTGACTCTCTTTCGGTAGTACCTGCGAATATCTTCCATGGCGGCTGAAACAGAAGTCAAGAGCCAAACTTTCTCTTCCTCTCTCCCCCCTTCCTCTTCCAGCTCCTTTTCAACAGTCTCTCAGGAGACAGTTCTCAAAGAGCTTTGCAGATTAACGAACGTTTCGCCTCTAAAAACAAAACGTTAGGTAATCACTTGTCTCCTTCCTGAAAGGAATACAGTAGAGCTGGACTACCAACGCGCCACACCCCTCTCCCCTTCCCCTCCTCTCTCAGGCCCGGCCCCAAGGTTTTAAACAGGGATTCGCTGGAAAAGTTTCCGGGAGATTAACACTTCCGTGGAACGTGCATCGTACATCTGGATTCCTTGTATTTTAATGGGCTTTACTTCACGTATGCGTCAGCTGACAGTCAGGTAGCCTAGTGAGTGGATCGGGGTTGAGAATATTCAGTCAAAACTCACGAGCAGGGAATTATGTACCTGGTGATTAGCCGACTGCAGTTGATCCAAGCAGGGGTGTAGTTTATGTGGAAAGCACCTTGATTAAAAAAAAAACAACCGTTGCTGAAGGTTGGTAGGTGAGCATATACATAAACACGCACTTATATATATATATATATATATATATATATATATATATATATATATATATATATATATATATATATATATATATATATATATATATATATATATATACGCGATGCGTGTGTGTGTGTTTGTCTGTGTACATTTTATGAATAGTCTTCGTTACGGTAACAACAACTGGAAGTATGCGATTACTCTCCTTGGTTTTTTGGAGACATATGCTTTAAACGAGTAAGTATTCATGTTGGAATATGTGGAAAAATATAATTCGTCATGAGGGAAAACAGTTGTGTGGCTAATGTACCCAACGACTAATGTGTATGGTCGTGAGATATTTAGGTACTTGTCTCTCCTGCCGTTAGCAAATTAATAAGACAAGCAATGGGAATTATATGTAAGAAAAAAAAAAGTAAATTACGGACACCGTTTCTTAAGCCGAAGCAAATTGCGTAGGGCATGCAGTATAGCCATGACTAACGAGTCTGAAGGTTTCGCTATCGTGCTCTGGTAACTAGCGGTCTTCTGTGCGTCCGATTTTCTTATCGGTAGTTTAGCAGAGAATGACAATAAAACCTTCAGGTTCGTTTATACATACATATTCGTTTGGCTATGCATACATATGTATTCGTCAATAATCTTGCAAGTATGCTTTACTGGCATTAGTGGCTGTGTAGTGATTACAGGTGTCACATTTAGTTGTGGCACCTAAATGTTGTTTTCAAAATTTTAATGCAGCATAACTGTTCTTTTAAACATTTTAAAACAGCATAACCTTTGTTTTGGAAATTTTAATAGAGCATTATTGTTGTTTTAAAATTTTTAAAACAGCGTAAGTGTTGTTTAACAAATTTTTAAAGCAGCATAACTGTTGTTTTAAAATGTTTAAAACAGCATAACTGTTGTTTTGGAAATTTTAATACAGCATTATTGTTGTTTTAAAATTTTTAAAACAGCGTAAGTGTTGTTTAACAAATTTTTACAACAGCATAACTGTTGTTTTAAAATGTTTAAAACAGCATAACTGTTATTTAAAAAAAATAACTTGTTTTAAAGGTTAGGCCATGCTACGTCTTCTGTCGCCAGGTGGGCCACTTGTTTAAGAGGATTTTTCTTTTTCCTTACGTTTATCTATTTTTTTATTTATATTATTGTCTTCATTGTTATTTCCAGTTACCCACATTGGTATACTTATTGTTATTAGATAACTTTAAATTGGCAGTTCTATTTATGATTTTGCTAATGATCAAACAGCTATATTTTATTTAAAGTTATCTTTCATTACATGTGGTTCACATTTTCAGTTTATTTTCATGCCACTTCTCTCTTTATTCCAAATATTGAATTTGCTCATGCTAATTTAGTACCTTGTGGCGCATTCAACAACTAAAGAATTATAATTATAAACAAAATGTGCACGTGTACAAGATCAACAGTAACAATAAAGATAGACAAATTATTTTTGTTTAATGAGAATCGGATGACGGCGCGCTACAAACATCACGTTTATTTTTTATTATTCACGAACTCACGGCAAACACTTGAAAGTAGCCACTCGGGAACAATAAAACCCCTTTCTGAAATAACTTGAAATTATTACGCGCTTTCAAGAATGCATATTTTTTTTCTTTTATTTTTTCAGGTATTAATGTTGATAGCCCAGAGTATTTTTAGGGGTTAATATTAATGTATAAAATGCGTGTTCCAGCCCGGGTACTTTCGTGTGAAGTATTTATTTTAGAAGAATATAAGGTGGAAAACATCTCTTACATGTGGGTGTCGTAGATGCAAAACCAGCTACATTCTCTTGGGTAGATTTACTTTTAACTAATGTAAGTGTACACAAAACGAACCAGTGGCAAATCCAGCAAACATCAGAGAAACACATTGAACATTTTGGTAAAAATTAATATGTTTTAAGCCGTGGACACGAGGGAATCGTAATATGAACCCTCTGTATAGGAGGTTATAAGATAAAACCGACTTTTGATCCCGTTAATGACAGTAAAATAATCTCATAGAAGTATGTAAAATCCCTTCTGGATTACTTCTGTCATTGCAACTGTTCTGTTTAAAAAATGAAGATGCTAAATATCATATGTATACGGAGAAGTTGTTGATGTTTTTATAGTACCTATTTAATGCTTGACTACAAAATGTTAACATTATAAAAAGTGAAGAGCGGATTCTGTGATTAAGGACAGACACTGAAATCGGAGAGAATGATTATTTAAGAGTAGAGATGAAGCTGGTTTGCAATATCATCTGTACTTATACATGGTTTCATTTGAGAGCGATCTTTGGAAATATATGGAAAACTTTATTGCTAGAGCAGCATGTTTCTTTAGTGTCATTACAAATAATGCTTTCATCGTGTGTCATATTGACTGAATAGCGAACTGTTAGGAGATGACAGCTGCACATACGGGTCCGTTCCTAAAACAGGCTTTGAAGGCAACTTTTCTTCTTAATATTTGCAACACTTTACAGTTTTCTTGTGCATAAGAAACTGTACGAACCAGGAAAGAGTAATCTGAACGATTGCATGCCTTCCACTATGATGGTAATATATATTTTGCATCTTAGACACAATAATCATAATCATAATTTCTGCAGTCTTTAATTACACTGTTTTAGGTTCATCATCTGTGTTGAGTACGTAACATCACTGAACTAAAACTACATTGGCATTGAAAATAATGTCTCAGCACCTAACACCCATATGCAGATACCAGGTTTCATTAACTGAGGACATTAGTATCAGAGAGAATATTGTTTTTTTTTTTCCAAGATCTTTTAGTATTCAGTTCTTTTTCATTTAATTTTTCCGAAACTCAGTTTGTTATATACTAAGCCAAGTAAGCTGACATTAAGTTTAGTGGGTAAGTAATGAATGTTTTCTGGAAATAGCTATACTGTTACTATCCTACGAAATTATCCAGTTTAAATAATCTCACCTTTGGAACCTTCAGCGTTTCTCCTCCAATATCCATTGAGAGGTTATTCCAAAAAATCTCTCCCCAAGACCCTGTCAATAGTGGTCTTAATCGTCGGTTTTATTCTCCTAATGAGGTAAAATTCTGTCGCATCGATGATTAAAGTAATTAATTGGGGAAATTTGCAGCGAATTAACTTTAGAATAAAAATAGTTACAAGGAAAAAAGCAAGATGGAAATATGAAAATGTAATACATTCAAGAATAGGGATTTTACATTTTGTGAAGAATGGATTAAACAAATGGGTTCTTGGAAGTGATAACGCTTCCCCTGTTGCAATTTCAATAGGACAAGTGAAAATGAGTGGGGGAAGAAAAATAAAACTCAATGAGGTAGAGAGGAATAGAAAAAAAAAAAAGGGAATGATTGATGAAGGAGCTTTGGCTGACGTTTAAGAAGATCCTCGCTTTGTCTTACGGGCTGTTACCAACAACCTCTTGTGAATCTTTTCGATAAGAAAAGTGTATTTCCTCTGAATATGAGGAGGAACTAGCGGCTAGATTTGTGTAACATGCCGTCTGAAAGTTTTTTTTTTTTCATTTTTTTGAGAGATGGCTATTGATGTTGCATATACATACATGCATACATAATACATATATATGTATATGTATATATACACATATGTATGTATGTATATATATATATACATATATATATATATATATATATATATATATATATATATATATATATATACTGTATATATATATATATATATATATATATATATATATATATATATATATATATATATATATATATATATATATATAATATATACATACATATATGTGTGTGTGTGTAGAATCTATTGGTCACTTTTACCAGATACATATGTACTTGTAATAGCCACAATGCCCTCTTAACATCTTCAATTTCTTGTGTTTGGATCTTACGGCTTTGTAGTGACAAGCGTATCCAAAAAAGCGCAAAGAATTCGAGAAGTTAAGAGGGCATTGTGGCTAGCCAATATGTTTCTCAACTTCTCGAAACCTTCATATTTTTTGGGTACGCTTGTCACTACATAGCTTTAGATCCAAATGTAAGAAATATGAAGTAATTCTGATGTAGCGAGAATCGAACCCGCATCCCGGGTAATGATTACTTGGAGTGCAGGTTCGATTTCCCTCTACTGGACATCAGAATTATTTCATATTTCTTGCATTTGGATCTAAGGCTTTGTGGTGACAGGTATATTCAAAAAGTGCGAAGAATTCGATAAGTATAGAGGACATTGTGGATATTACAATTATATCATTTATGAATATATATATGTATATCTATACACATATATATGTATATACACACACATATATATATATATATATATATATATATATATATATATATATATATATATATATATATATATGTATATACTGTATACACACGCACATATATATATAGATATACATAGAGAGAGAGAGAGAGAGAGAGAGAGAGAGGAAAAAATTGAAGAGATTGATCCAACAAAAAGAGGAAACTATTAACATCTGCAATTTTAAGATCGATGTTGATGAATAAAGCTTAATATCAGCTCAAAATATGAATGCCCTCAGAGATGGAATTTACTTTCATTGTACTAAATAACACAAAAGTATTCTATTCATTGGTATTATTTATGACTTAGTCTCAACTCTAAAAGTTTTCTGATTCTTCTCGTAAGGTACACAGAAATTGCTCCATTCGTTTGGCCAAGCTACCTTAATCATCTTTATGGTTCCCTTTGTAGAGAAGTGGAGACTTCATACTTTTTTCTTTTAAGACGACTAGCTTTCTTTTCACTTTATTTAAACGAACATATCTTTATCTGAATAACTATTATACGAAATTACCCCAATTTTCGATATGCATTTTAATCGTGGGATTTCACTATGCAAACCATAGTGCACAGTATAGAATACTTCTATTGTTAAAACTGTCTTTATCGGCATTCAATGTGGTTTCTACGTTTTAAGATTGACTTTCTATTTTTTTTTCTAGCGAATGAGCATTCTCAGAGAGTAATAAACACTATAAATAATTCCGAGAAATCATCAAAGCTTTTTGCTCTCTCTCTCTCTCTCTCTCTCTCTGTCTCTCTCTCTCTCTCTCTCTCTCTCTCTCTCTCTCTCTCTCTCTCTCTCTCTCTCTCTCTCTCTCTATATATATATATATATATATATATATATATATATATATATATATATATATATATATATATATATATATATATATACATATATACACATATATATATTGTGTGTGTGGTTATATATATAGCTGAACATTTATCAGAACTTTTTTCACGACAGAATTATAATGAATCCAGGCTTCGCATGCCTAAACAAAAAATCAGCCAGAATTGTTTCATTTATCAGATATGTGGGAAATGTAACAATACTTTCAAGGTCTTTATGTTTGTCACGAACATATATATTTGGAGTTCTTTCATCACAACAAATCTTACAGGACATATGAAATCATTTTTCACAGGTGGGTACCATTCATATTGGCTTTAATTGATACTATTTTTATTTCATGTAGCCTATTTCTTGGGACTAATACAAATGTAACGATCAGAAACATGATAACAGAGAGAGAGAGAGAGAGAGAGAGAAGGGGTGAGGAGAATGGGAAATTTCTTTAAACAGTCCATAAAACTATTAATGTAGCTCAATCTAATCTGCGGAAGTCAGTGTGCTCTCCTTTGAAGGCAACGGCTTTTAATTACCCTTCTGATAATTAAAGAGCTGGAAACCAGCTGATTACTCGTATTGCCAAAAAGTGTCTCCTTGTCGAATTGTATTTTATTTTTTATAATTAAGAACTGAGTTTCTTTTCCTGAACTGCCTTCCAGCAGGCAACTTCTTATCGATTTCACGGATATTTTCGTGGAATATTCTTCCTTTGTGCTTGCATTCATTCTGCAAAAGAGAGAGAGAGAGAGAGAGAGAGAGAGAGAGAGAGAGAGAGAGAGAGAGAGAGAGAGAATTACAAGGTGAAAATTCATTCATTCTTAAAGCATTCCATGAATGTATTGATGTAGTTCAAGGGAGTAGGTATGGTTTTCATTAAAACATGCAGCAGTTAGTTGCCTTAGTATCAATATGTGTGAGATTATGTATAATATTTAATATTTCGGTTTTAAACAGTGCCGTTTTATCCTGGCACCGATTTAAGAATATCGAGTTTTTTTTATACTTTTCGGTGCGCAATTTTAATTAACCGGGAGAAAGGATATTGTGTTTTATTTTATTTCTTTAGAAATGATAAATCACACACTTGATAGTTAAGATAATTCGTACTATAATTTCATTTCTTCAGTCTCATCCTGCAAATTTAGCGCCGCTCTGCAAGTCTGAAACAATACCTCATAATTTTTCCGTTAGCGTCTCCGTCTTCTTTTCTCGAGCTTCTTTTCTTCTCTGAAACCTCTGAACTTTAATGACCTTTGATATAATGCAGCGTGTCTGAAGAAGCCACGAGACGTCCCCCACCACCATCATCTCTCGAAACGAAGCCCTCTCTCAGGTTTGGTCAGTGGCTCCACTGGCCTGTCTTTGGTCGCTCGTTTCTTTCAGCGGTTCCTGTCCATCCCCCATGTCTATTATTCGAGTTCCATCCAGTGAAGAAGGGAACATGCGTAAAACGCCCTTCCTTCAAATTTCCTCCCATGAAAGTGTGGCCATAAAAAAGACCATTCTAAAACTTTCGGCGTCCGTTACCCAGAGTCTTTCGATTCCGTACAGGGAGGGACGCTATGAAACTTCCAACGTTATCAACTGGAGGATGTCAATGGCCCTACCCCATATTCACGCCCAGTTTTATTCCCCGAAAAATTGTGGCATTCAGAAATGTTATGACTGGATCATTTTCGTCTTCGTATTTCAGAGGATAAGGACCATATTTGGTCTATGTAGTTCGTGGGATTTCTATTTTCTGTAGACGGCTGTCAATTCGTCGGTTCATTTTCACCTTACACCAGGGCGCTTTGCCCCATGCAAGATCTTCACTCATGCAACCATATCCATGCCTCCCAGGTGGATACGACGTACAGTATTTCCAGGCAATATTGATTACCTGGTAACCAACCCTTCACCCCTCCCCCCTCCACGACACCCCACCCCCCCAAGCCCATTCCCACCCCTTGCTACGCACAAACATCCTCTCTTCATTCACGATTTATGTCCACCATTTTTTCCTGCAGCAAGCGAAAATAAATGGGGGAATGTGCCCTGGCAGTGAATTTATTCGCGCATCACCGTATATTAGGAAGTACTTTTTCATACTATTCTGTGTCTTTATCTCTGCGTATTTTGTGATATTTAAACGCTTCGGATACACTTAGTGTCATCTCCTAGGGAAATGGAAAGAGTCCTCCTCAGGGTTGGAAGTTAATGTTGGTGGATATAGTCTTTACCCACATGCCATGTAAGGCCTGCTTTCCTTTGGGGAATAACGCTTCTTTGGCCTTATGAGGAATATGCATGATTATGAAAAGTTCTTGATGGGAGATGGTGAGGCTGGTAAAAAAAATAAAGTTATATATGAATTATTGTTTTGAAAAACAAAAGGTTCGTCTATTCAAAAGAGAGCTATTCTAAGAGAGGAAAATATTCCTTTTGTTTAGCTCATTCCATTGACCTCCAGGGAAAAGAAAAAATAGATACTATTTACATTGGCGTCTTTTTTCTCAAATGAATAAATATGCTGAAAATATTTGACTTTAGTAACACACCTCAGGTA
>NC_089797.1:15315394-15317894 GCF_040412425.1 Macrobrachium rosenbergii | reverse complement strand
TTTCATCAAATTATGTAAACCAATTTTTCCTTTCAAAATACGTATCTCATCACATATTCCAAGTACTATGAGCATCGTGTACATTTGACCCTGGGAGTGGGTGTGTGCGCGCGCGTCTTTACTTTTATTTACAAACCCGTTATAACATCGCTTTTTACTATTGTATACCGAATGTAGCATTTTCAGTGTGAGATTACCAATATGTTCATAAGTATATAATTTTTTCTCTACAAGCCAAATCGACGCTAAAACACAATGATATGGCCTTATGAGACATCTTTATATAACCGAAAAATTATCCTCCTGTTGTCCACTTCTAGTTCTTTCAAATTTCTCCTAGGTTTAAAAAAAAAAAAGCACGCACCACTTTCTTATCAAACTTAATGAAGATTTCATTATAAATTCCCTCACTGCGACGTTCATTAGTTTTTCATCACAATTTCCACAAAGCCTTTACTTCTATTCTTGTTTTGTTGACACTTGCTCATTTCTTCACTAGGTCGGTTATATGATAAACATTCATATAATATATCCTAACTCATGTAATCGTAAAGTATATCATCCTTTTCACACTTTATTCTTGATTAAGCTAACTGTAAATTATAGCGTAGACCATTCACCATTCTTTTAAATTAGCTGCGTGTTATCTGCAAATATCAATAATTGGGGCCAAAGGGGAAGATTTCATTGATTTCTTACCGACCAAATACATAAGCGCCAAACCTGAAAGGGAGAAGATGGCAAATTGACGTATTTACATTTCTGAATCAAAAGTGGACGGGCAAATTGTGGCCTCACAGTATTTAGGAAGCATAATTTTGCCTTTTTTTTTTTTTTACATCCGTCCTCTTACTCATAATGGTATTTCACTAAAGATCACTGTTGGCGTCTAGAAAAAGAATTCAAGTCGGTTCGTCAGCTTCTGCCCGACATATGTTATCGAGAAGACTATCAGCAAAGCGAACAAAACACGCTGTAGAGGTTCGGGAAACAACAAACAAAGAGGCTTTCAACACTAAAATAAAGCTCCGTTTTGCTGGAAGCTTCAAATAAGTACCTGAGCACCTCAGATCCGACAATCCGTTTATTTTTCACTATCCTGAAGCCGTCGATAGTTCGCCGACTAAAGTAGATTTAAATAATAAACACGTTGATGCCGGTGATTACAAAATACCATGATATAGCTGGAGTGCAGTTTATGTCGGGGAGACTGGTAGACACATCTGGCAAGGATTAATAGGGCATAAATGATCGTTAGAATATGGTCCGGAGAGTTAAGGGTCTTTCGTAGTTATGAGGGATTCCAGTATGAGGGATACTGGTCATAACATGTGCTGGAGTGAGGCGAAGCTGTTTTCACAAATAACTGCCCATACAAAAGGAAGCTTCAGCGATCCGCCTTTACCAATAGAACTGAGAACACGAGCCTAACAGGAAAACGGAAATCTGGTTTCAAGGTCGAGTAAATCTTTAGACCCATTCACAAGCGAGTGTTCCAGGGCATCCGCCCACTAGGGGGAGCTAACGAAGACTAAAACTACGACGGATTGGCCACTTTCATTCCAAGACCACTGCCATTCTAATCCCATCATCAATCTCGTTATTCCACACCTGAATATTACATATATACAATTTCGTTACCTACCAACTGTTCACATTCACCAGGATCGTGACTAGAATACTAACAGTCAAATATATGTAATTTTTTTATTGCGTTGGTGTATTTATATTAATTTCCCAGAACAGTGTAACAGTTCCGTAATAAGTACTAATATATATATATATATATATATATATATATATATATATATATATATATATATATATATATATATATACACACACACATACAAATATATATTATGTTCATATATATTATATGCATATATTATATGTACATAATTATGTATGTATACACACATAATCCCCTTAGAAAGGTTGACAGCAGAGGGATAAAAGCTTCGTGCTCTGAGCAAATTTTCAGCATAAGTTTGCTGGCCTCATTACCCTTTGTGTTAGATAGAGTGCATTATCTTCTAAATCATAGATTGGTAATGTATATAGGCTTATGTTTAATCTCACGCACGGCTAATAAAAATAATTGGTACGAATTCTAATAAACATTATGTTCGCACTAAAGACATGGGTTCTAATTCTTATAGCTCAATATAAAGAGGAAGTAACCATGCTGCCCCACACCTGAGGCCTTGCTCGCGAAACTTCTCTCTTCAGACAGTTTCACGCTGACTTTGGTTACTATTTGTCATGTAGAAAGCGAAAAGATCGCAGATTCTAAGATACAAATGGTACACGCTGATAAGGATTTTATACGTTAATACTTAGACAATCACTCTTCTCTCTCTCTCTCTCTCTCTCTCTCTCTCTCTCTCTCTCTCTCTCTCTCTCTCTATATATATATATATATATATATATATATATATATATATATATATATATATATATATATACATAGATACATATATACATATATCTATATGTG
>NC_089797.1:15307894-15310394 GCF_040412425.1 Macrobrachium rosenbergii | reverse complement strand
ATGCATGTTCATTTGAATATTTATGTTTTTGTTCATACAAACCAACAGTTTATTCCTGTTCCTTTACACTTCTTTCATATGATAGAATTTGCAATCCATATTAATTCGATTTTGCAATCTCTGTTAGTTCATATTAATTAGAATTTTCATTCCATATTTATCTCATATCATATTTGTTCGCATGCAAACAAATATAATGAATTGAAAAGTAGAAAAAAATTTACAGCATTTCAATGCGAAGAGAAATGAAATAGAAACTTTATTTTGCGTTTTGAGGATGTTTGCAATAAGGTCGGTCCGTTAAAGGCACGTTAATTAGTGCTGATTCTGTGCTGTACTTGGAGGGGTTGTCACCCAAACCCTGTGGCACAAACTCTGACATTCACTGGGTAAGACATGAGACCAAAAAACTCATTCCACAAATTCTTACTAACAACTGAATGAATAACACCTTCTGGGATCACAACCCCCCTCCCCGCCTTCGACGAGCCCCTTGCTTCAGTTGTCTACGATTAACTGCAAAAAGTCTTTAGAGAGGAAGAGCTCATCTCCTTCATCACAGGAGACCTCGATGAAATCCTTTGTGATCTTCCTTAAAGCTTATGTCTTGGATGGAGTCCTCGGGATTCCTAATTACAAAAGGGCCCCTCGTTTAAGGTAACTTCGGAATTCCAGTTGTTGGGACTTTACATTCAAGTACAACTGACTGATGGCAAATTGTCAGATGTCAAATTTAATGTCTAAACACGCTTTTGGAAGAGAGAGAGAGAGAGAGAGAGAGAGAGAGAGAGAGAGAGAGAGAGAGAGAGAGAGAGAGAGAGAGGCGCTCAATATATTATGAAAACGTGAACCGATGGTACTTCGGAAAATTTATTCATTTTCTACGTATTAATAATTGTTTCCTTTACTAAGAAACTTGATCTTTGATGAAAGGTAGGAATAATTGTGTGTGTATATATATATATATATATATATATATATATATATATATATATATATATATATATATATATATATATATATATATATATATATATATATATATGTGTGTGTGTGTGTTTGTATGTATATATATATATATATATATATATATATATATATATATATATATATATAGAGAGAGAGAGAGAGAGAGAGAGAGAGAGAGTTTGGACTAATACGTAGAAGAACAATGACCTGAAAAAGACTTCTCAAATGAATATTAGTGACAGAGGAAGAGAGAGAAAGAAAGAAAGAAAGAGAGAGAGAGAGGGACGGATAATAGTATGCGTGTCTACGCGAATTAGGCGGAGAAGGTGATATGGCTTTCTTGGCGTATGTATTGTCACGTTTCACACCTTAGCCGAGAAAATGAAATGTAATTCTTAAGCCCACCACTCCTCCTTTGATGAGAGAAGAAAGGCCTCGAGAGAAGGCTAACAAAGAGAGCTAATTATTAAAGACGAGAGTTTTTCTCCGAAAGGATGGCTTTCATAAGCAGCTAAACCACATGAGTTTTTTTTTTTAACATCTCGTGGTATGCAGCATTCCTGACATGGTTTACAGCATCCAGACTGTTGTAATATATGTTGTATGCTTTGTAAATAGAGATTTCAAGTACAATTGGAAAGCAGGAGAGTACCTAAAGTTCTTCCGAATGATTCAATTTCTTTTGGCGTTCATCTCACGAACGGAACGACAAGAGTTCGATCCCTGAGGCGAACGACCAGGGACGATTAGAACAGGCTACCTAAGTAGTGATTTATGAAATCATATGTTAGTCGACTGTTGTGGATCAGAGAGAGAGAGAGAGAGAGAGATGGGGGCTTAATCGACGAATACCTCTCACCTCAGAGGAGATACAAGGGTAAAATAATTCATTTGACATTCATATATTCTCTCTCTCTCTCTCTCTCTCTCTCTCTCTCTCTCTCTCTCTCTCTCTCTCTCTCTCTCTCTCTCTCTCTCTCCTAATTCAAAAAGAATAATATGCGCTCCCGTTTTATTTTCTCGAATACCATATTCATAAACACTATATATAAATATACATATATACATATATACCTGTATATATATATATATATATATATATATATATATATATACACATCTGAGCATGTGAGTGTGGTGTATATACAGTATATGTAAGTATGTGAGTATATATGTATTTGTACATGTGTTTTGCATGTGACAGTCCTAGGATTTTAAAGTATGTTATCTCTTAGCTCTTAGATGTATGATAGAGAGAGAGAGAGAGAGAGAGAGAGAGAGAGAGAGAGAGAGAGAGAGAGTGTTGTTGAAAGCTCAGGATGGCTAACAGCAGGTTCCAATAATGAAAGCTCGAAGTTCATTGTGTTTTGCGAGAGACGAATAAGACAAGAAAAACCTAACTTAATTATGCCCTGAGCTTTATGGATTTCTCGGAATCCGATCCTTTGGTAAACTTTGTTTGAGAAACGTGGCTTTGTCTTTCATGGTAAAGACTCCTTACTATTATCAAACCCTCCTCCTTTGGGGAGAA
>NC_089797.1:15275394-15305394 GCF_040412425.1 Macrobrachium rosenbergii | reverse complement strand
GTCGGGAACAACTGGAGTATCCAAAGTGCCTTTGGAATTGGTGCAGAGAAAGAAGCGCGTATAGCTCATAAGTAAACCAGTTCGCCGTCAGTATCATCCACACAACACTAGGTTATAAAAGCTTTAACATCCACTACACTGACGTGAACGAAGTGGTTTTCCAAATAGACTGTTTCTTCAAATTCGGGGCCGCGGTCACTTTTCGTGCTAAGAATTTCTTCAAATAATTTTTCTTCTTGCAATTTCAAGTAGTATTATTTCTCTTGAAACTTCATTATCTTATTTTCAGATTCACTTGCATTAGATACATTTCCTTTTCTCCCTTAATCTTAATTAGAATTTTAGTGATATTATTATTTGGAAATATTAGTTTTAGTTAAGCTAGATATTTCCCTATTCTCCTTTCATCTTAATTTATTTTTTGTGTTTATTATTATTTGGAATTTTCAATTCTAATTAAGCTACTCAGGTGATGAAACCAATAAAATTATGAAATCAATAAAATTAATGTTAATATGAAAGTATTCTGCATTGATCATGTGTTTAAGTGTTCGGTGTTTAGGACATTGTGCAACTGCACAGTGGCTGTATCTTGCCTCTGCTCTCCTGAGCATCCTTAAAACCCAAATTTTTACTTGATATGAAGTTTTGTGGAGTGGCGCCAGAAAATTATATATAGTTCTTAATTTTATGTTTTTTTTCTAGAAAACCCTTATTACTCGAGATAAATAATGACGTAGATATCACTAAAGTGGTGAGTTCTTCCTCCAATTTTAAAGATCAGCGTACTGGACATTGTACCGTTTCTTTATTTTTGTAGAGAACTGTCAAGTCGGAGGCACTTAAATTATGTTTTGAAGCTCGTATTTCTAGGAAAACTTGAAGCATTGAATTATAAGATTGCACCCTCAACCTCTCTCTCTCTCTCTCTCTCCTCTCTCTCTCTCTCTCTCTCTCTCTCTCTCTCTCTCTCTCTCTCTCTCTCTCACTGTGTGTGTGTGCCTGCATGCATATGCCAATACAGGAGATTTGAAAATATAAATCTATCCAAGCTACGTGCAGGAACTGTATTTAGAAACACATGCGCTCACTTGAATTTAATTGGGCAGTCAATATATACAGCGCTTGGAAACATTATGCGTCTGCTCTTAAGTAAATTAAAGGACAGCGTATAGTTCACCGCAGTGTCCATTTATTTTGCCCGTTTTTAAGGCTACGCTCTTATTCAGTCTCTTCACTCACATTTTCAGTGAAGCCATTGCTTTTACCATGTGTATTTTGGATACATTTCGCCTCATTGCAGTATGTTAATCAGTGGTTGATGAATTACTCCATAACAGGAGTAAATAATCAAAATTATTCCTATTAAGTACACTGAGAGAGAAGGGATAAATGTAAAATATAATTATGCTGAAAATACCCAATTCATCCTGATTTTAAATCAGCTGAATCTCAATATGAATAAGAAAAGGACAGGAAACTTTCAGCATATTGGACCCTAATTAATGAAAATTAATCATGGTAAGAAAATCTCTCTCTCTCTCTCTCTCTCTCTCTCTCTCTCTCTCTCTCTCTCTCTCTCTCTCTCTCTCTCTCTCTCTCTCTCACTGAACGCGACTAAGGGTTCATATTCATCATATGAGGGGTGAATCTAATCTCTTCTCTCCTTTTCATAATGGAATCCACGCCCCAGAGATTAATTCTTTGCTGGAAGTCTAATCGAACCTTCTTGACTTTTCGACGTAAAAACTTAATTTGTTTTTTGTTTATAGGTTATGTTTGCTATCGGGGTCTTGAGAGGGAGCGCGCGTTTAGCTGGCTCGATTTTTAATATTTAACGTAGTTCTGATTTTTTTCTTCAATCCCTCCTCTTGTATTCTTTTGAGTATCTTCTCTGGCTTGTAATTATTAAGAAGAATATAGTGGAGCTCAAGTCGAAAAGCTTCAGAAAAGTCTTAGTTTCCAAGTAAATGATGTATACAAAATCTCACTGCTTTCTTGGAGTAACCTCTTGAACATATTTTTTAACAAAATAATTCATCTTTATACATAAAGCAAGACAAACTAAATTTCATGGAAAAACTTGGTTTACACACAGAGCATATGTTGTAAAAGATTCAGAAATATACCGTAAATCATCATCATAAGAATTAAATTTCCAAAACATAAATATTTCGAAAATTCGAAGAAGTCTTTTATTGCTTCAGAATTTACCTAAAGACTTAGGACTTTGAGATAATGACCTTGAGGAAGTATTATTTCTGAAAAAAAGACTTACAAAGTAAACAAAAAACCTTGATAAATATCAATATAAGACATTTAAAGCCAATTTTTGAATGATAAAGAAAACAACGAAGGAACCTTAGGTAATTATAACCTTGCAAGAGCAAAGAAGAATTGGCCTTGTGAATATGCATCATCAGAAAATTCCAGGGAAAGGCGTAATGAAAAAGGAAATTATAATGATAAGCTAAGTGAGGAAAGGTTTTATGTCTTCAGGCGCCGGAGGAAGTAATGACGCATATTTTCTTACGTTAAACGTGTTCCATATTTAAAATTCTAATATTTCAGTTTGTCTATTTACGAAGCAAGGAAGAGCATAATGTTCACTTCGAAGAATATCGGGTGCTAATGAGGTTGCGTCAGTTTTTGTTATCTGCCTGTATTTTCATTTCTGCATTATTCGCATGCCCCCTCGTTCCTAGATTATTTTATACTATGTAAGTCTGCAGGCACAGGCTGGTCTTGCTTATATTGAGTGGATTTGAATTGCATTTCTTCAACCAGGAATATAGCGGAAAGGTTTCTCCTCTGTCCCTTCCCGTGAAGAACAATGTCGTCGAATTCGACTACAAGGTGAAAACTATGCGTGAGTAACAGCCACCCTTTCCATCTACGTGTACATCCCAGCGTTAAGATATGCTAGAAAAGGAAGGTGGCCCTAGGACTGGCCCTCAGGTGATACGGCTTATGTTTGAACATTCATAAGGACTTGAAGACCCCAGTGTCCACCATGAGCCTGTTTTCCTTAGTGGGCACTGCCGCTGACTGGTGAACTCACGTTTACTAGGTCCGAGGATTGCTGCCGACCTGCCGCCCACCAGTTCTCCCAGTTGTAAATGGGTACCAGCGTCTGCTAAATCCAAGATAAAAGTGTGTTTGGGGCTAGTAGTGTCATCCCTAAAGACTTACTGTAAAAACTAGTACATGATTAGTTTTGTTCAACACTTTCGCCCAAAGAGAGAAAAATAACTTTTTTTTTTTTTATAAAAGGAAAGAGTGGCTCTTAATAATGATTAATAATGGTATCTTTGGTAGAATCTTGTAAATTACTCATAGGAAGAAGGGAAAAGATAAATGGCAATCATATATATGGGACGAATTGATATTCATAATAAATTCTTTTTGTTGTCTCTGAACAATTATCTTGCTACCGAAATTTTCAAGTATTCTACACGTACAATGTAGACCTGCAAAAGGGAATAAAATTACAGAAGTAAGACGAACTCGTACAAAATCAGCAGTACGAGAAGGAGAGTATTCATCAAATAGCTCGTGGTAAAGACTGTAAAGCAGATGTGTTCTTCAGAAACGTAAAGCAGAACAACTCTCAACATTTTGAGGAAGGACCCGATTGGCAAAATGACTGCTGCCAGTGAAGGACTACACCGTTCGAGTGTGGAGTATGAAGGCCTATTTTATGAGCATATCACTGAAATACAATAAACAAGAACAGACAAAAGTTAATGTGTGTATGAAGAACAATTTCTAAAAGGAACTATCATTCAAGTCCTAGGTCTTCGAGGTGGTGAACATAATAACAACTAAATATAAATCACCTGCTATTAACATTTTTTTTTAGATAAATTTATCGTCAGTCAATAGATTTTTTTATCGTGACAATATACTTATTTTTTACAGTGCATCTGCCGAGCAAGGGGAGATTGAAAATATTATTACTTTTTTATTCATTTATACAATATGTCAATAAAAGCTCTGTGAAAGCAAGTTCATCAGTCGACAGTGACCCGTTTCACGCTAGGTCAGTGACTCTCTGATAACTAAACGTAAATTACACGAATTCTTAATTATCCAGTACGAGAGGGTATGCGCGTTCATGAGACGTCATTGATCCTTGCGATTCACGTTAATAAAAACGAGAGAGAGAGAGAGAGAGAGAGAGAGAGAGAGAGAGAGAGAGAGAGAGAGAGAGAAAGAGAGAAGAGTGAATTCCCCCCACCTACCTTTATGGATGCTGCTCTGTCCTTGAACCTCGAGGATAAAATGTCAGACCGGTTTATGTGCTTCAAATGGACGTTCCAGTTTAGACGAACCATTCCTCGCTCTTACGAAAGGAAGTTTTGGTTAACAGGTTGCAGGGATTTTAGCTTGGGAAAATTCGTTGCGCAATAATTTCACAAAAACTCTGTTGAAAGTAAAGGACTGTAGAGTTATATAGAATTAACGGTTGGCATAAACTAATGTAAACAAATTTAATCCTAAAAATTTATTAAAAACATGGATGTGCATGCCAATTTATTTTCAGTAAAAACTCGACAAAATTTTACCCCGAGAAGGCGAGTGTCTTGAGTATAGTAAATACTTGTGTAACACCATTAGGGTTTCCTGAAGTGCCGTGCAGACTGCCCGAGGCACTCAGAAAGCAGAGAGAGAGAGAGAGAGAGAGAGAGAGAGAGAGAGAGAGAGCTCTTTTGCATCTGTGAAGGATTTGCAACAGGAGATACACAGAGTACTTTTAATAGTGACTAAGGTGAGACAATCGTTGTTTCCACTCGATTCAAACTTTTGGCACTACCTACTTATAAAGATTGCTGCCTGTACGTATGCATGGAATGTGGTTTTAGTTGAACATGATTCTCTAAAACGTTTTTAGGATACTTTTCTAGAGAGAGAGAGAGAGAGAGAGAGAGATCTAACCTGACATGGGTTAGATATTACTAGTTTTGGTACCATTACCGATACAATATTGTGAAGAGCTAAAATAATGTAGACCTTAAAAGGTCTTTGGCCTGAAAGTCACTGGGACCGTGATTACAGATATTGCTGTTCTACCTCAATTTCATTCTAAGTTATTGAACGGTTTCATTATTTTATTATTTTATTGAATACTGTTTCAAGATAATCTTTTGACTTGTAATCTTCATGTCGCCCATAATTTTGTCGTGTGTTTCCTAACAGTTTTATTTAAATCTTTATTTATATTTTTATTCATTTTTGTGTTTGGTTTTCATGGCAGGTCTCCTATTCAAGGAACCACAAAATTCAATATTGGTCACCCTCACTGATCGGGAGGCCATAGCGGGGTAACCTTGTATATTTTCAGAAACTGGGCAATTGTCCTTTTCCGAAAATAAGAGCAGCCATTCATTTCCAAACGGTTATTTATGATTCCTCCGATTCAGGTTCTTTAATATATGCCCGCAATATGCAGCGGATTATATTTCAGGTTCATTGTAAAATGATTGACAGAACCGGATGCTTAATTTTCTTTTGTTTGTAAATATAATTTTGTATAGCTATCTAGATTATCAAAAAAAGTACACATTTGCAAAAAAAAAAGTTAGCATGTATAAATTTCCCGAAACTACGCGATGTATTATGCCAGTTTCCTCATTTGTTATACACACAATTTTAGTATAGCATCTGTTTTGAGAGAGAGAGAGAGAGAGAGAGAGAGAGAGAGAGAGAGAGAGAGAGAGATATCCTCTGTCGTCTGTCAACAGTCTTAGCTGAAAGAGTTATGAGGAAGATTAATTAACAAGGTTACCTCATTAACAAAGAATGCTAATGATAAAGGTGAGGTTTCCTTTCTAACGGTTATAGCAGTGGCAGATTTCCGTCTTGATTATGCATATATTATTTACTCCTCCTCATCTTTAACAGACAAGTAACGGTGCTAGGAAATAAACAGATACAATTAAAATAACTGCAAACAAAACGTAATTTCTCATAATGATAATTAAGTTTTCCCCATAATGAAGTTTTAGCAAAAGTTATTTTAGAAAACAGTTTGAAAATGACTCGGTAGACATCGAAATGGGGTTTTGTAATAATTACATAACTGACGTTATGAATTGTTCACTTTGACGGTATATCCTGATAAAGAGTAATCCAGATGCCACCGCGCAGCAATATGTAAATAGCCATATCTTTGGGAATAATCGAATTTTCTAAGATGTAGCACGTCAAATCATTCACTTAGTGCTTAGCGCATGGTGTTAAAAGACTTGGTCTGTATCTTGCTTTCCTGCTTCAAGGTCGAAAGTAGAGGGAAAGACAACAACACGTCTTTTTCTGGTCCATGTCGGAAGAAGACCAGAAAGAAATAACACAAGAAAATGCGGAATCCAAGAAGCTTTCCTTTCCTCAGAAATAAGTGGGAAGACGTATCCTGACGGGTGTCAAAATTCCAAACAGGAGGAGGAGATTCCCACTCCTTTCCCCCAACCCCCCGACATTCCTGAGTTCGACAAAATGGTGACTGAAATACTTCGATACTTCGAACAGATAAGATGTAAAGAAGTTAACTTTTGGGAGCGAAAGGTAAAGGACCGAGATAAGATATAAGGTGGGGTCTCTACCGGAAGGAATTGACTTAAATTCAGCTCAGTCGAAGGGGAAAAGAAAATATGAAGGGCTGAAAGTGAAAATTAAGGAAATAAAATATAATCAGATTAAAATCTCTGCCATATGTATCATGCGTCAATAAGTTCCGTAACTGACCAGAGGATAGAGCTTTTAATAAATGGACTGAGGAAATAACCTTAGAGGACCTAAACAACTCACTTCTTTTTTTCGAAGTAATTATAGCAACTTGTAGTGAATGATGTCACCAAATACGTTTACATAATTGTAACCGCGCCCTCCTCCTCAACAGTGGAGAGAACTTTGGTGCCTCGGAGTCCAAACTTTATAATAGAGTGATGTATCTAAACTCGCACCGACTCCATCTTGGCCAAGTCTGAGAGCGGCAACTAAGGCAAGTCATCGCAGATTTGCATATAACTGTTGGATTCAGATTACTGGAGCAACATTGAGACGACAGACTCCAGACTTTGATCGAAAGGAGTATGGCTATGAAACTTTGATATCTACAGTTCATCCTGCCATTAGTAACTGATTAATATTGCATGATCAGTATGCAGCCATTAGTTATGCGCAAATACACACATACATACTACATACATATATGCAGTATGCTTTTTTGGTGCACTTAAAATCAAACTACGTTGATTATTCCAGTTGCTTAATATTATCATTGTGTAATGCACACAATCGAGGTTTTAATTTGCTTTTCTTAGTAATATATCAATAGTATCAAGCCAGAGACTTTCCACTTTAGATTGTCTTTAACGAAAATTGTTAATAAATTACGAATTGCTTGGTATAATAGCTAAAGTTAATTTCTGTGTGTTTCATGTTTATGCTTTACGTACCATATCTCAACTGTGTATATATATATATATATATATATATATATATATATATATATATATATATATATATATATATATATATATATATATATATAATATATATATATATATATATATATATTTATATATATATATATATTTTAGTATTTAATATCCAATGGCATTTAAAGAAGATTAAAATCATTATGCACTAGCTATTAAGAATTTTTAGATTTTAGTTGAGAAAGTGAGGCAATATCTATTTCAGTAATAACTCATATTATATTTTAGATTTTAGTTGAGAAAGTGAGGTAATATCTATTTCAGTAATAACTCATAGTATCACTGAGACAGCAGATATATCTGTTTGCTTTAGTGTATTTATAGAGCATCTTTTTCTTCATGCTAGTTTAGTACAAATTATTTCCCATAGTTTGTAAGAACTACTCAAAAACTATGCCGTGGGAATTAATGACTATCAGTTAATTCTAATTTTTGTAATATAATTTCGAAGGTTATGAACATATTTTACCAGGTGTTCATGAAAGTTCAGAAGTACAACAGAAGTAATAAACATACATTCATAAGCTCATTTGAAACCTAACAGGTATGGACGAATTAATCTTTATCTAAACTGACCCAAAATTAGGATATTTTTTCGACGAGTCCCAGCCACGGCTGGGGCGGCCGGTTAAAAATAGACCGGAGCCACTAATCCCACAGAAGAGCGAAGGGAAAACCGGAGAAAAAAGAAAAAGCGACGTTAAGTTCTCTTAAGGATTTCTCTCCCACAAACGCTGCAAAGGCAATAAGCATTGTTCAGCGTCGAGTGCTTTTGGAGTCTGTCCGTTGGAGGAGAGGTTACGAGAGCAGACGCCAGCGGGGAGAAAGAAGAACCCTTTGGGTGGAGTTTTTGAAACCCATTACACTGAAGGCTCCTGAGTAATCCACTAAATGGAGAGACTGGGAGCGTGGAATGGGGGGTCCTTTGTGATTCTCCCTTTAGTTTGTACTTGTTAAAAGGATGAACTTCTATCCGGGCGCGTTCTCTCCAGTCAAATTAGCTTTTAGCTCCAGTCATTGTCTATTGAAGTATGCGTTTCCCGGAAAGGGTCGCTCCTTTGCGCTTCCGTCCGATGATGTGATGATTTGGTTTCAAGTCGGTTGCTCTCGTCTTTCGAAAACTCATGTTGGCAAAGATCATTGTTGGCTGTCAGAACTAATATATTTGACTAGTAGAAAGAACTAATATATTTGACTAATAGAAAGAACTAATATATTTGACTAATAGAAAGATTATGTGTGATAATCTAATCCTTATCAGTACAACAGCTATTCACCACTGTGCCCAAGCGGTTACCAAGGAAAACGGAAATGCACACTTACCTATTAAACGCTTTCCACGTCCTAAAAACTTTCACAAGACTAGCCGCTTCACACACGTACGCAATAGTTTATCAGCATCACGTATAACGTCCTTATGCACACACTATGCCATTCCCCACTATTTTGAACGTAATCAGGCAGTTCAAGGACATTAATGCCTTTCTTTTCAAATAGCTTTCTTTCCATCTATCCAATCCTTAGGTCTTCCTCCTCATAGCATTTCTAAATTTTGCGTCTGTTCACCATCGTAATATCTTCCATTCTTTCCAAGTGAACCACACCATCTGTAAATATTTTGACCTCTTTTTATCTACGCTAAGCTTGTAGCCGCTTTTACTGAATATCTCACTTTATATATATATATATATATATATATATATATATATATATATATATATATATATATATATATATATATATATATATATATATATATATAATATATGAGCTTTCCCAAATTTCCTTTAGAAAAATCACCTTTCCATTTCAATGTCTACTGTTTTTGAAAGATGATTTTGAAATGATTTTCTATTATATCAATAAAGTGCAATTTTATGTTCTCAAGTCAACTAATGGTTTCTCCAAAATTAACGTCGAAGTACTGAAAATCAGTAAAATTCCTTAGAAAAACGTCATTTCTAATTGATCATCTCAAATTTATGTCATTTAGCAAATGACAAGAACCACTTATAGTTCACAACTCTGCTCTTCATGAACAATGTTTTTTGGTGCTTGCAATTATCTGTTTTACTGAATCTCGTCATTGTTGACTTTGACGCAGAACTGGGTTATATTTTTTATATTTATGTATCTGTCACATGGTCTTTCCTAATACAAGTGATTGCCCATGACTTCCGTAGGGGCTTAGAGGAGTACCAGTTGTGTGTTTATTTGTTTATTTTCTGATATAGTTATACCTAATCAGATTTATTTTACTCGTTTCATCATATTTTTTATATAATATTGATTTGCGATTGATAATTACTGTCTGCTTAGTTTTTCATATAGGTGTTCCCTTAATTATGTTTTACTAAGTTCACAAACATAATTATACAGTTTGTGGTTTAAAAACCTTTGCAGATTTATGCTGATGCATTAAAAGGATTTCAAGTAGTAATGCAAACATTTATCAGAGTTATATTACTCTGAGCAAGCATGGTATGATTTTCAGTCAGTCTCTTGATGACTCTTCTTGTCGTAGCAAGGAAATTTTCGAGTGAAATATTGAGTGCATTGGTAAAAAATTATTTAAATTAAATGTACTTTGGCAGCTCTGCATTCTTGCATACCATACGTACTTGATACTTGATTAAAACGAAGATAATTAAGAATGCTATTTTAGTGAATGAAACTTTCTTGCGTCTCAGTATTCGAAATCATTTATTTAGTCACATCCAATTCCCCCTCATTTCAATTCTGTGAAAAGTGTGCATTTTTAATACTGCCGAAAAAATGCTGGAATATTTTCATAAAAACCTAATTGGGAAATATGCTAATTTATCTCATGAACAGACGGAATTGTTTCATGAATGACATGCAGATATGGAGTTTTTATTCTTGCCTTTAAAACAATAGGCCAAACGTTCTGATAAAAAAAAATCCATATCGAAAGAATGTGACAGTCATTCGTTTCATAATGATTCAAGAAGGCACAAATGAGGAGAGAGAACACAAAGGAAAATATTATCTTTTTCGCCTAACGATTGTTATCAAGACAATGGATAAATATTAGCGTAAACTGAATCCTTCTTTTGTGATAGTGAAAATCGTCCGTTTTTAGTTACAGATCTCATTTTAAAGATCAAAACTATATGAAGTATGAAGAATGATTATATAACAAGGACTCTAAATAAGCCAAGTAATGAACAGAGTTTCCCAAAGGAAAAAAGCAAAAGGAGATATTAAAATGTTTTAGATAGCATTTTTTGTTCCTTCACAATATAAAATTTTGAGTGGTTTTCGAGACCAAAACTGACAAACACTTGTGCATAATAATAATAATAATAATAATAATAATAATAATAATAATAATAATAATAATAATAATAATAATAATAATAATAATAATAAAAATAAAAGCGACATATAAAGAACAATCGCTTTCTACCAAATGCAGGAGATAAAATACCTTGTGAAAATATCCTGAGTTATAGTGTTATAACAACAGTCTACTGATGTTTTCATAATATCCTTAAAAAAGTCTCCACAAGAGGATCGTTTATACCTCCTTGATACCGATAATAACAACAAATGAGAATGTAGAAATCCCCCAGCATTTCAACGCACCATAAAAGATTCATCAGACGTCACTCACTGATCGGAATTAGGTACACATTTATTCCTCTCGTTATAAACCTTACATAGTTTCCCAGAGCTGATAACGACATCTGCAGAAGTGTACGTATTAGTTGTATTACAATTCTGTTCGTGCCTGCCTGCCTACCTACACACTATCTCTATATATATATTAGTTGAAAGAGCTTCACTTTCATCTTTTATTCCAGTTCTTCCTCTTCTCTTTCACCATGCCACTGGCACTTTTCCTCCTTTATTTCCCCTTCAGTCACCTGCTCATAAATTTTCTTTAAGAATATATATATATATATATATATATATATATATATATATATATATATATATATATATATATATATATATATATATATAGCTAGAGAGAGAGAGAGAGAGAGAGAGAGAGAGAGAGAGAGAGAGATGTGTTGGAAGGATTAAAAATGTTATTTATGTATTAAAAGTTGTTAGTTCATTTTAGAGTAACAAAAATGGAACTCCCATTTCATGAAGAATTTATGCATTCCGTATGCAACTATAACGCTATTTAAGATTATGGATCTGGATGTTTTAGCATCGAAATAAGTCAACGACCTTGACAATTAGGCTGAAGTCGCTTATTCGGGTCAAGAGGCAAGTGTAGTGTGTTTCCAACATGCTCTGTTAAAATCAATATTTGGAGACCAAATTGGGCAGAAGAAAGATAATATTTTCAAAATACAGATACCCGAACTGTGAATACGTAGTGGACAAAAAGAAAAAACAATAAAATCTCGTCGAACGAAATGCTTCTGGCTTTAAAATCTTGATACTTGCTTGTTATTCATTTGTTTTAAATACTTGCTCCTCCATTACTTCTATTTTTTAGCAATTGAAATGTTGCTTTGTAGTTAGTTTCAAATGACAGGCATTTCTCTACAGAAAATGATCTGTTTATGTCAGTCCTTTTCCTAGTTTCTTATTTGAGAGATGAAAGGCGTCTGTCTTTGGGTGTTTACAGAGAGTATATAATATGGCTCCCGTCACGAAATTCATAATCTCTTCCAATCCTGGCCTTTGAATCCAGCCAGTCCCTATTTTATTTGATCACTTCTCGTTCCTCTGTTGAAGTGAGAACATGATAACCGTCATTTTAGATCCATATTTTGAACCGCGTTATTGTCATTTGTAAATAATAATAATAATAATAATAATAATAATAATAATAATAATAATAATAATAATAATAATAATAATAATAATAATAATAATAAACACAAGCATACTGTCATGTGTGTGTAACAGAAATAAATTTTTACTTCACATTGGCTGTTGTGAGCTAACTGGTAGCGTCCTTGCCTTCCATTTGAGAGTCCTGGGTTCGAGCATGATGTGAGTTGATTGACTACTAATGATAATGAGTAATGTACAGATTCAGCTACAAAACAAAAGATATAAACGATCGCAGTAAAAACAGCCTGTAACTTAACAAAGTCCCAGGAATGAAAATGCCCATGTCTACCACATGAAGCCTGTAGTTCTTCGTCGTGTTGTTTTGTATTTTTTTAATGAAATGCCGTCTTATTTGAGCCAGTTAAGAAAGTCTTTTGAGACGCGTGATGTTGTGCCTTCAAAAGAATCATTGTCAGCTTTAACATGCCACTTATTGTTGCTTTGTTGTTTTGCAATCGATACTCGTCGCAAGCCATTACCTGTCCCAGATTTATAATTTACTAACGTGTCACTGGTAGCCTTCGAGGCTCTCTTCATTTTTCAGCTTAATACATCTTAATGCCACTGGTCTTTTCTATTTAAATGCGCTCTTTTGTGTTCCAGTATTGATGCCAGCACTGACTCGTTTTGCTTTTTCCTTTCTGTCAGTTTCATCAAAATGTTACATTTTTTTCGCTCTTTTGTTGTAGGTATTATTTTAGCGTCGTAAATTATTTTTATTGTGTGTAAAGAATCTGGGGACCACTGCCACATGCTTTCCTTCTCAAATAATGCTGTTAAAGTAATCATTTCATCATGTGTAAGAATATGACTTTTGATTGATTACGATACCATCAAGTAGTCTTAGCATACATTTTAAGGGTCTCCAGTTTTATTAACTGCGTAAAAATTTGGCTAACAACATAAGTAAGACATATTTTGTTGTAAATCCAAATTTCATGTGTTCCCAAACGTATGTTTTATTTATTACCAAACTTATAACAGCCATGATAAAGTAAGCCGCCAAAGAGGCCGACTGTGTCATGTCAGTCATATCAATTTGCTGAATTTAGTCATTTTCTTGCATTCTCCAGTATAGAGCTCGAGCCGAAAGTTGGAAATAAATGTGAACCGAGAGCGCAGATGCCTAATAGATGTGCCCCATAACTGACTAATATACAGTGTATTATACGGATCATCAGCTTCCACGATAGATGAAGTACAGCTATTTATGAAGCATTAGGAGTGCATGGTACGTCCGAGTCGTGTCTATCCAGAAATATCCTGGCAAAGATGATTTAATTGACTGAAGATCTCGGATCACTCACCAATCTTTTTTCTCAAGTACCTATTTTTGTTCACTTATCTTTATGTATGTTCTGACACAGCATTACCAAATATAAGAATCGTTTTGGAATTATATCTTTTATTCCAAGGGGAAGTGGGAGGAGCCAGTGAAAATCAAAGGCGGAGCCTTACGATTCTCAGGCAAAGGTAAGAAGGTGGGCTACTATATATTTTAATCAGTTAGGATTAGAACCCTTTTCAGTATCCATTTGTTATCGATGGTCAGAGGTGTAATTATTACTACCATTATTCTTCTCTATAGTCTATAATTAAGAGTTACATGGTTTCCAAGTAACTTCAGCCATTGCAGGTTTATTTCTGGATACCTGCACCAGGTATCAGTACCACCAGATTTAGGTTTATTCATAAACTTGTATATGGGGTCAAAGTGAGAGAGGATTTCCCCAGGATGGACAACAGTAGCTCTAAACGTTTAATTTATTTCTCGTAAATCATTTGTTATACGGACTAAAGAGATATAAGGACGTATACTGCATATATATATTATATATATATATATATATATATATATATATATATATATATATATATGTGTGTGTGTGTGTGTGTGTGTGTGTTTGTTATATATGTATATATATATATATATATATATATATATATATATATATATATATATATATATATATATATATATATATATATATATATGTGTGTGTGTGTGTGTGTGTGTGTGTGTTTGTGCGTGAGTGTATGAGAAGACAAAATTAGCAAATAGATCGTTCTGGAACTTGAAAACTACAAAGCCTTGCCATGAAAATGCGTTAGAGACCGTCTCTGAGATATTCACTGAAGGCAATTCCGCCTGAGATTCCTCCTCTGGAAGAACCTGAAAACTCGATACCATCATTAGAAATCTTAATTATTACTGCATAGTTCTTCTTCAAACGTGATCCTCTGTTTCGAAGTATCATCAGTTCAATGATGATCAAGAAAGAAATATTAATTTTGTTAAAAGGAAAAAATAAGAAGCTCCAAGCCCAATGATAAGCACTTGTTCATTACTTCGTTGTAGAACACTTAACTTTCCAAACACATGATGTAACCCCTTGAATACGCAAGGGGGAGGGGGATCATAAAAGGAAACCTCCCTCTCCAATAGCCGCAATTGCACGATACCCGCAGTGTGTGCGAAACCATCAAAGAGATTGTGCAAGTAAACTGGATCGATTCTACTCCAAGGCGAATGCTAACCATATTCTAATTGTTTTTGACATCTTTGATTGAAGTAAGAGTATTCCACTCTTCATACCAGTAGAGAGTTGAATTAGGCTACATTGATGACAGCAGCTCATCTTTTTTAGCCACGCTGTACGAAATCGGCGGCTTCCGACGCCGTCGCATGTTTAACCCCTTTCTTCAAGGTCTCCGTGATCCCCCGTCAGCCACATGACGCTGGGGTCCCGGGGCTCGATCTTGAGTCAAACCGAAGGTTGCTTCCAGCGTTAAAAATCCTCACGCACGAATTCTCCTCTCCTCCTCCTCCCTCCTCCTCCTCCTCCTCCTCCTCCTCCTCCTCCTCCTCCTCCCCACCGTGACATGTGTTTCCCAAATCGCAGTTTCGTGCGCGAGGGGATCCCCTTCCCCTGTAGGGGTCGGGTGGGTGGCACTGCCATGTTTTGCCCCGTAGCTTCCTCCTGGGACGGCCTTCTTACCTTCCTGTGATTTACTCCGCTTTACATCTGTCCCTCGGTGGAGTGACCTTGATCCTCCGCGTTGACAGATCGCAGAAGTCGGTCATGACAGCGACTGTTTTCGCTTGGCGTTTGCACTCCTGACATCGTTAAGGGCATTATCGAGAAAGGTCATTTGCAATTTGCGAATTATGCAGATAAGGGGAGAGAAGCAAAGTAATGGCCCTTCCTTCTTATGTTTGCTGATCGTTCCTTCCAAATTTTGTCGTTAAGCAAACAAAGACCAAGTGATTTCTCTTAAGTAGTGTTTGCAGATGGCAAGTCCTTTAAAGATACATGTATATGAGAGAGCAAGGGGCCCCACCCCCACCTGTCTCTCTCTATCTCTCTCTCTCTCTCTCCCTCTCTCTCTCTCTCTCTCCCCATTTTACTTTTCTACGGGAAGAGAAGCAGTGATTTATCACTGGCGGAGTTTGTATTCCTTCCATATGCTAATTTATGCTTATTTCTTAACAAGAAGCATGCTTATTAATATGTATATTTTTCATCATTATGTAATTATTTCTATTACATACAGTTGTTATATTAAAGGAAACTTATGTTTCCTGCCTTAAGTTAGTTAAGAATTTTATCAACACCAACTACATGAATAATAATAATAATCGAATGTCGAACAGTCACGTTCAGAGATAAGCAGAATAAAAAGCCCCTTAAAAGTAAGATTACTGAAGATATATTGAAGATGTGTTGGTGAATGTTACAATAAACTCTCAGGCTCTTTGTAAACTGCTGTTTCCCTCTTAAGGGAGAAAGAAACAAGAATTTACGGGAAGCTTAAGAATCTGAAGTAATTCCCACACCGTCAAATACTCGCACTTTTAAGGGTCTTTCTAACATTTCAATAATAGTAATAACAATAATAATAATAAACAAACACTCACACTTTTAATGGCCTTTCTCGTATTTCAGTACTAATAATAATAATAATAATAATAATAATAATATTATAATAATAATAATATTATTATTATTATTATTATTATTATTATTATTATTATTATTATTATTATTAAAAAGGATGGCTGTATTATGCGAATTTATCTTATACAGTGTCTTTTCTATTTTCCTTATAATTCGCTTTTCGGGCTCAGCGATGTTGGTCAGCGACTGGCCGATATTCATTTTGGAAAAAGGGTAGTTTGTGGAATGAGGCAAGTCTTTTATTGAAATATCCAATCAGACATCCTTTTAATGGGCTATCTCGTGCTTCAGTAATAATAATAATCATCATCATCATCATCATCAACGAAAAAAAGTAGAAAAGTAAAATCAGTTTTTTTATGGTGGCTGGTTCCCAGACCTGATGATAAACATTGCCTTCCGTGCTAGGCGTAGATCTTTTAGTCCTTCGATCGATCACATTGATGCAGCGCTGGGTTTTGCATGACAGGGCCTCCTGTAACGTGATTATCTTACTTCCTTTGGGAACGGGAGAGAAAGAGAAAAGATTCTCTTTCAGGTTTCCTTTCAGTTTATGGTATTTTTTGCAAAAAAATGTATGAGAGAGAGAGAGAGAGAGAGAGACAGAGACAGAGACAGAGACACACACACAGATTCTCTTTCAGGTTTCCTTTCAGTTTATGGTATTTTTGCCAAAAAAAAAATGTATGAGAGAAAGAGAGACATTCTCTTTCAGGTTTCCTTTCAGTTTATGGTATTTTTTGCAAAAAAATGTATGAGAGAGAGAGAGAGAGAGAGAGAGAGAGAGAGAGAGAGAGAGAGAGAGAGAGAGAGAGAGAGAGAGACACACACACACAGATTCTCTTTCAGGTTTCCTTTCAGTTTATGGTATTTTTGCCAAAAAAAAAAATGTATGAGAGAGAAAGGGAGAGATTCTCTTTCAGGTTTCCTTTCAGTTTATGGTTTTTTGCAAAAAAAAGTTAGAGAGAGAGAGAGAGAGAGAGAGAGAGAGAGAGAGAGAGAGAGAATGTAGTTTTTTAAATGTTGATCATAAAATATTTGTGTTCAGAAGAAATCGTGTATTTCCTTATTAGAGAGATAGGCTCTCTTTTAAGTTTCTGTTAAAAGAATTACGCTTGGAAGAGATAAATAAAATCTCAAGAGAGAGAGAGAGAGAGAGAGAGCATTCTTTTGACATATCTAGGGGGTGATCAGATGTCAACACTGTAATAATGAGGAATTCAATTAACTCGGCTTCATCGAACAAAATCCAGACGTTATACGACAATAGCAAAAAAAAAAAAAAAAATGGAATAAGCAAAGCTTTCATTATGCGAGGACCTCATAAAAAGCTGATGGATAAACATCCTTCACGAGTCTCCCTTGCATAAGAGTAATGAATGTGATGTAGTGTCCCATATTAGTGTAAGAGAGGACGCTGGTAAACAGCGGGGAAAATATCACGTAGCCCTATCAGTGAAAAATCTTTGGAGGACCACGTTCAAAGGCGAAGCTGTGTCATATACTTTAATTCTTCCACGTTTACTTCAAAATGGGCGAGTCTTGAATTATTTTTGGTGTTGTGATACACTGGCATTCCTTATCCACTGATTTTCCAATGAAAAATTACTTTCGCTCATGTCAGCTTATGATATATGATATTTGCAGTTTATAATTGGTCTTAACTTAAAAAAAAGTTAATTAGCCTTTAGATTGTTAATTTTGTCATCTCTCCCTTCCTTGCAGAAGTTTTATATTTTTGTTTTCGACTTACTTTTCCCTCGTGATGCTACCAAATTAACAACTGAAATTGTCAAGGTCAAGTATTTTCACTCTCTGAAGATCTCAAAATTAACTAATTACCCATTATGTAATGCTCGTTCGTACCGATTTGTTTTGCCCAATACTACAAAATCTAAATTTCTAAGAAATTTTCAACCGTGCCTAAATCATTTCAGGCAAAAGCCACAGGGGAACTTTCGATGAAAAAATAAAGTTTGTCGGTTTTCAGTTCTGTAAAAATTGACCTCCTAAGGAACTTTTCTCATTGAGGTTAGCGATAAGCATGATTTGTGCTCACCAACTTTCGACCTAAATCCTTTCCTTTATGGTGTCTGAAAATCCGGTGCCAGGAAGTGATACATCTCCCAAGATTCATGTTTAAAGGGCATAAAACAAAAGCAAGAAACAGGTCAGTCGGCATATGACGCAATATCAGTACCACTAAGTCCCCCATCCACCCCCTCCCACACCCCTCCTCTCTTACTGTGTGTCTCTCTCTCGCCACTCTTAATTTAGGTTTTGTTTGGGAAAATGTACATATGACACTTTTTTCACAGCTAACATAAAATCCCTTTTAATTGTAAATAAACTACATCAAATTTTAGGCTGCCAGACGATGCCCATCGTTTCGTGTTATTCTTTTTCGCCTTTGTCCTTGTTGTTCAGCAACAAGTGAGCCATTTTTAATCTTAAATCAAATCATCTTGAACATAAAAAGATTACTAAAATAGATAGTATTTTTCGAATTACATTCTCAGTTCTCTAATTCTTAAAGGACGTTAATTCAAACGCAATTTGAGACTAGTTTCCAAAGTGGTTTGTAAAGATAATATCAATGCCATATTTAACAAAAATACCGTACTTATTTTGTTACTCTGAAGCTCATTGCACATTCTCTTTTCCTATTTCTTTCTAATAAAAGGCGTATAACCTTTGGGGAGCGGTTGCATTTTAGAGGGATTATCAGTGTTGCCAGTCATTAACTATTGCAACCGAACGCAGTCATCCAGGGAGGTTCCCCTCCCCACCGTGCTTCCAACATTAGTTAGGGTAACACTCCGTTCTTCCACAAGCGTTGCCTGCCAGATCATTCGAAAGCAGCCGTTGTAGTTAAATGTATCTTCCAAGCCCTTTAGAACGTGTTAAGTTGCTCAACAACCTTTTCTTAAAGGAGCAATAACTAAAGAAGAACAGAAGAACATCACACCGAAAGTTCCTCCAATGAATCCATAATCATCATAGGAGTAACTTCAAGCAGATGGATTGTATCCGTGGGCTTTGTCCTCACCTGCGCACCCTAGACAAGGTGTTCTGCTATCAGGAGACATAGCGGAGAATAAGCGATTTATTTAAGTCAGTTTCTTGTCCATTTTGCGAGTGGGCTTTCTTGAGGAGAAGAAATATGTAAAAGTCACTGTCATTGCTTCTTACTCTGGTGCCGTTTCCGATATTTTTGTTTTCCACGTGAAGATAACATTTTTAGAATCTGATAAACTCTGATCAGTAAATTAGGTGTGGCGATGAGTCCTTGGTCAGGATGGCCCAAGAAGAACAAGAACACCTAAGAACAACACTGTATATAACCCAGGGTGCAGATTCATAAGGAAGACAACGCCCTTTTGGCAAACAATGCAACTCGAGAGACCACGAGGATGGATGACAGAGAACAAAACAAAGTCAAGAGGAGATTGCCTCTTCGCGAATTTCACGCAGAACATGCAGTCAATATGCCGATGCTATGTCAAATGAAAAAATGAAATTTATTACAGAAATTATATGTCTTTATGCAATGACATAGACGAGAATATCTTGAAATTATACGGGTCATTGCTGAGAAGCAATAAAGTAGGTAGGTGAATTGGATTTGCAAACTTATATACATTTTAGCATATGTTAGATTGCTACGTAAGAATCACTCCGACGTATTATGTCAGGAATTATTACAGCCTCTCCTGGAGATAGAATGATGTCTCAAGAAACGATTTTCTCAACAGACACAGTTATAAGAATTTATGAGATATATTTTAGCTAATAATTAATTCTTTGATTTGGTTTGGAGTCTTAGTTTGGCATGGAAGATTTCAGTATATTTACATATACCACATATATGCATATATACACTTACACACATACACACATATATATGTGTGTGTTTGTTTACAATATATATATATATATATATATATATATATATATATATATATATATATATATATATATATATATATATATATATATATATATATATATATATACATATATATATATATATATATATATATATATATATATATATATATATATATATATATATATATATATATATATATATATATATATATATATATATAAATAATTGACTTACTTGCTGGCATATGAGTTTGTCCTGTCTCAAGTACTTTTAAAGCTGCACCCTGCCATTACTCTTCCTTGCTTGCACAATAACTTGATAGCTTGGTATGCAGCCTTTGGCACCCAGCTTGTTTGACTGAATTCTCGCATTAATAACATGTTGACGATGACTTTGGGATTGCAGTGGAAGACAGGCGTGCCTTTAATAAGACCGTGGAGATGGATGGACAGGTAAATATTTGGAGATTAGTTTAGATTAAACGTATGAGTTTTATTCTGCGGGGAAATCTTGATATATGTGATATTCTCTTACGTTCCTGTCATCGTGAAAGATAATAATGCAGGTGGGGATGTGTTCTGCCGTTCTTATCTATATTGCCAAGTCGAAAGGAGACGCTTGCCCCACTGAATGATTATAATATACGGCAGTCAAGCGTCACATTTATTTCAAAATACTGTACCATATTCACTTGGTGTATATAGTAGGTTTTGTTTAAACAGAAAATTTCATGCACGAATTGCAGATCTCCTGTAGTTCGTGTGTACTTGTGTTATGTTTATCACATTTGTTTTAATTGTTCAAATTTATTGATTAATGAATGGATCCGTGATTTTATATTCCCTATGTTTGTTTCGCCACTCTTCTGTTAAGCACGTAGTGTATGCTTTCAGAGCTTGGATACTTGTTTACTTATGAAGTAATGTGTAAGGATGCCATAAAAAAACAAACTAAAACCTTACAGCGAAACATTCACCCTCCAGAGTGTGATATGTAAGTCTCATGTGAAGGTTCTATTGCATCCAATTATTTTGTTGTCTCTTTGTTGCACTGTCACATCTTATTGCAGTAACGAGCTTTCCGCGCTGGATCTTGAAAGGAACAAATAATTGTCCAAAATCATTTATTTTTCCTTCACAGTATAAAGAAGGGAGCGATTTTGTCCTTGGGTAATCTGCTCTCTTGAATGAAGCTGTTAATAGCAGTCGCATTGCAGTACTTATGCAGATTTCTGAACCATCTGAATAACTGTCTGGATGTTAGTCATGGGTGAAACGAGTTTCAGATTTCTAGTCTTTGGTTTTCTTATTATATGCTTTTTTAAACTTCCGTTTCATGCATTATTAGAAGTACTCGGCTCTGCCAGGTAATTAAATCCAAATACGTAAAAAAATAAAACTGGTCTGTGCCTGCAATTAGTTGCAACTTATATCAAAGGATATCTTATAAATAGTGTGTGTGTGTGTGTGTGTGTGTGAGAGAGAGAGAGAGAGAGAGAGAGAGAGAGAGAGAGAGAGAGAGAGAGAGAGAGAGAGAGAGAGGATCGGTGCAAAACCTTATTAGTTTTGTTTTTTAATCTGTAAAACAGAAAAAGTGAAATAACATTAAGCTGGAATATCGTGACCCACATCTTATGGATTAAGGGGACCAATTAGATGGCTGAATTATCACCACCAAATGAACATTTTTATGTCTTATATAAAGCATAAGACCTTTCAGAAGACTTGCAGTTAGCCCAAGAGATAGAATACACACTATGTTGTGTAAACATACATCACTTCTCCTTTTCCCCGTTTTGAAACCAGTTTGCAGATTATAAACTTCCTTCCCGCCTTGATATATGGTATCTCCAAGTTAAAACGGACGGTTCCTAAGCAAAGAAAGTTCGATGATAAACTAGATTTGAGTCTAGAATTGTTGCACATAAATATATGCCGTTTTACCTCCCTTGACTATATTCTGAGCGTTGACCGAACGCTCTCTGTAACATTGTAAAAATTTCAGTTGTGTGTTTATATTCCAATTGAATTTTATTAAATAAGCAAATTATTTTATTAAAAGAAGCATCCCGTTCGTACCACGAAAAGAAAAATAGAAATATAAGGACTTCAAGATTAAATTATACATTTTAAAAGTGATCGTTAGTTCTTTAATAAACATTATTATAAGAAATTTTATGAAATATAGAAAAAAAGAAAGCACAGATTTGAGCGCCCATGAAAAAGGTTGCATGTGCATTGAGCACTTGGTATATTATAAAGAAAAGCAAACGAATGTAGTGAGTAAATTATTAGAAAAAATCCAAGTTGATAATACAAAAAAAGACAGCAAAACTCGACCGCTGTTATAAAATATTGTCAATAGCTATATTATACAATGGAACGTAAATGGTCTACAGACCAGATTACACATAGGAGAAATACAATGATATTATGTTCACAACATGTCAACAAAACAATATCAACAAAAGATAAACATACCTTAGCATCAACATCACGAGAAGAAGGAGGAAAGTTAGGTACAGCCATATATGTACATAAAAAAGTAGTTTATGACAAAGTACCTGTTAACATTACTGACTTGCAAATATCAGGCATTAAAATTCGAATAAAAAAGATAGTTATGTTATTTATAATTTATACAACCAACCTAATAAAAATTAAGACATTGACAAACTTAAAAAATTACTTAATAATGCCAAGGAACCTACATTAATAGTAGGTGATTTAATGCTCACAACCCGACATGGGACTATAATTGTACAGACTCAAATAGAGCAGGAAGTAAAATAGAAGAATTCATAGATTCATATGACGTGTTTTGTGTAGATGATAACGAAATCAGCACATATTTTCCTACAACACATGGAACATTTTCCTCAATCGACTTAACTCTGTGTACAACAAACATAGTAGACAGATTCGATGGGAATACAGTTGACGACTTGCATACAAGTGATCATTTCCCAATATTAATTTCATTTTTATAAAATAATCCCACCAAACATGTCCCTCAATATAACATTTATAAAGCAGATTGGGAGCGATATGAATTCCACACTAGGGATATCCCATCATTTGAATATTTAAAAGACCATAATGAAACTAATAAATTTCTTGTTGATTTGATTAAAAATGCTACCGATAAAGCAATACCAAAATCAAAATCTCATACAACAAAACACAAAGTCCCATGGTGGTCTGAAAAAACTAACAGAATTAATAAAAATAAAACACCAAATTGGAAGACGATTAGATAATTTGAATAGAAAGTTCAGTAAAATAAATAAAACATTATCGATATTAGAAGAAAATTTACAAAAACTTACTATATTATTAATAGAAACAGACACATTAAAACCTCTATATAACAAATCATCTGCAAAATTTGAAAGAGAAGTAATCCAAGGAAGAATCATTTCATGGAGGAAATATGCATCAGATCTCTCTAGTAATACTTCCATACAAAAAAAAAAATGGGAAAAATTCAGGAAAATAAATGGCACCCATGTTAAGCCACCTAGACATGCCGTAATAAAAGATGGGAAAAGAATACTTGATCCAAAAGAAATAAGTAATGTAATAGGAGGAAATTTAGCAAAAGTAAGTAGTGACAAAAATTTAGGTGAGCATTTCCGCACAAAGAAAAATAGTATATAATTAATAACAATAAATTTTGAAACAATAGGAGATATATATTATAATAGAAAATTTAATATGGAAGTTTTGGAATTTGCTCTGTTGAACATCAATAAATCTGCCCCTTAAGGTGACAGTATTTGTTTTGAGATGATCTGCCATTTATCACCTTTGGCAAAGTCATACTTATTAGAGTTTTATAATCACTTATAGCTTCGAAATTTATTTCCTAATGAATGGCGTTAAGCTATAATTATTCCTATCCCCAAACCAGGAAAAGATCCCAGTAATGTAAACAATTGCAGACCAATTTCTTTAACAAGTTGTTTATGCAAATTACTAGAGAAAATAGCAAATGCTCGACTAACATGGCACATTCGAGAAAATAAAATTTTGACTCCCACTCCGTTTGGGCCAAAATGTAACAGATCTACACTGGATTCTCTGTCTAACTTGGAAGACCACATACGAAGAGGATTGGAACGAAAACAAATTACTATAGTTGTCTTTTTTGACAATGAAAAGGCATATGATACTACATGGAGATATGCAATACTAAAAACGTTGCATAAAAACAGCATCCGTGGACATTTACCTACGTTTATCCAAAACTTTCTGACAAATCGCACTTTTCAAGTGAGAATTGATGATGTATTATCACATACATTTCCACTTGAAAATGGTGTTCCACAAGGAAGTGTCCTTAGTGGCACACTGTTTGCTTTAGAAATAAATGATATCAGTAATAATCTACCTATCGGAATTAAAAGTAACTTATATATGGATGATTTTGCCATATATTATTCAGCATCTCGCATAAAACATGCAGAGCGAATCATTAATAAAACTATAATAAAAATAGATGAATGGGCCTTATCTGTAGGGCTTTAAATTTTCTGAATAAAAAACTCAAGCAGTAATGTTTTATAAAAATAAAAAGTGGAAAAAAGGTGAAGAAATAGATTTAAAAATCAGTATACCAATTGGCCAAACATCAAAATTTTTGGGATTAGTATTCGATACTCACCTGAACTGGAAAGCCCACATAACATACGTGAAATCAAAATGTAAAAGAGCGTTAAATCTTATTAAAAAACTATCGAACACTACTTGGGGAGCCGATAGGCATACCCTTACTGTACTGTATAAAGCAACAGTTCTGTCTATCATTGATTATAGAAGCGAAGTATATGGCTCAGCATCTGACGCAGCGCTGAAACTGTTAGACCCTGTTTACAATGAAGGCCTTAGAGTATGCTTAGGAGCCTTTAGATCATCACCAAAATCATCTTTACAAGTTGAATGTGGTGAACTGCCTCTGTCTCTCCATAGAAAGCTAGTAACAATGAAAAGTGCTCTAAGAATTCAGACAAGTGATTCCCCAACAAAAAAATTATTTGAATTAAGAGATGTATTTATAAATAACCATCCTCCACCTTTCCCAGTTAGAGCTAGAAGATTATTTGAGTCGCTGAATAAAAATATGCAAGTGCCTTTAATAGTAAAATAACCTCTTCCCTGGACAATGAATAAAATGAGAATGTGTACACATCTGAAATATTTATCAAAAAGTTACACATATACACCATAGACAACATACAATAGAGCATATAAACCGAAAAGGTCCACATTACGCAGTATATACAGGTGGATCTAAATAAGAGCATGGAGTGGGATATGCTGCAGTGTCCCAAGACAAAACTTATCAATTCTCTCTACCTAATAGTTCTTCAATATTCTCAGCAGAATTGTGTGCAATTGCGTCAGCTGTAGGAATAATTAAAGAAACATCATTCAATAATTTTGTGATTTCTAGTGACTTGAGAAGCGCTATAGAAGCTATTCAGAGTTACAAATAAAAAAAATATTGTACAACAAATTAAATTATTTCTCCATAAATTATATAATAATGGAAAAAATGTAGAAATATGTTGGATCCCTGCCCATGTAGGGATCAAAGGAAATGAAGAGACAGATAAAGCAGCCAAAGAAGCAACCCACATGGCAAGATCAAATGTGAATATCCCTGTTACTGATTATGTAACACACATAAAGGTTGGTATCATAAACAAATGGCAATGCATTTGGAATGAAGAACCTGAAAATAATAAATCAAAACAAATAAAACCTAAAGTTGAAAAATGGAGTTCATCATATCAGAGAGAGAGACGTGCACAAGTAATTCTAACACGTCTCAGAATAGGCCATACTTGTCTGACAGATGGACACGTAATGAGCAGCCCACGTGGCCTGGCTCCAGAGTGCTCAGAGTGCAAGGTGATGGTAACGGTCAAACATGTATTATGTGAGTGTCCAAAGTATGACCAACAGTGACTCTTAACTTTTGGAAATAAATCAATGATTAAAATTTTGTCAGAATCTTTTACATTTTCAGTCGTTCTGATTTTGTTGTTCGTGAGGAACTGTGGTTTGATAGATAAAATATAAAAATAAGTAAATAATAAAAGCACGAAAACATAGCATTTGTCAAATTTAAATTTAAGTTTTTCAAAAATATTACTTAACTTATTATGGAATTTAATTTACCTTTTTGGTGTGGTAGCACGAGTAAATGTATTTATTGTGTGTATGTGTTACAGTATGAGAACATATGCCTATGTGGTATTTTATCCTAATCCTTCAGGCCAGCCCTATAAGAGCTGAAAGTCAGCTCAGTGGTCTGGTTAAACTACTTTAATACTACTACTACCCAACCGCTGTCCGCGCTCCATCCTGGGCTTATTGGTCTAAGTTCCATGCACTCCAGAGGTCCAGGTGCTTCCAGGGCCAGTGAATGTCCAGCAGCCGACCAACTGCTGTCCGGTTACCAGCCTGGGCCTGTTGGTGTAAGTTCCAATCGCTCCAGAGGTCAAACTTTTTCCAGGGCTAGTGAATGTCCGTTGGCAACAACCGCTGTCCGCAAACCTGGGCCCATAGGTCTAAGTTCCAGGCACTCCAGAGGTCCAGCTGCTTCTAGGGTTAGTGAACGTTCAGCGGCACCCCAACCTCTGTCCACCCGTTGGCCTGGGCCTATTGGTCTAAGTTCCAGGAACTCTAGAGGTCCAGCTGCTTTCAGGGCCAGTTAATGCCCAGAGGCCCCAACCACTGTCCATCCGCCGGCCTGGATGCCACAGGTTCAAGCTTCAGGCGCAATCTTCTGCTACCAGAACATCAAGCAGCTTCCAATTCCAGTGACCATCCACTGGCCCCCAACCACTGTCTGCCAGCTGGCCTGGGCCTATTGGTCTAAGTTCCAGGCGTTCCAGAGGTCCAGCTGCTTCCAGGGCCAGTGAACGTCCAGCGGTCCCCCAACCATCGTCTGCCCCCCGGCCTTGGTGCCACAGATCGAAATTCCCAGCGTTCTCTTCCGCTCCCAGATCATCCAGCTGCTTCCAGGGGCAGTGAACGTCCAGCAGCCCCCAAACCACTGTCTGCCCGCCAGCCTGGGCTGATTGGTCTAAGTTTCAGGTGCTCCATTTTTCCAGCTGCTTCCAGGGACGGTGAACGTCCAGCAGCCCCCCAACAGCTGTCTGCTTTCCACCCTGGGCTTATTGGTCTAAGTTCCAGGAGCTCTGTTATTCCAGCTGCTTCCATGGATGGTAAACTTCTATCAGCCCCCCAACCACTGTCTGCTTTTTGCCCTGGGCTTATTGCCCTAAGTTCCAGGCGCTCCATTTTTCCAGCTGCTTCCAGGGACGATGAATGTCTAGCAGCCCCCCACCCGATGTCCACTTTCCACACAGGTCCTGTTGGTCTAAGTTCCAGGCACTCCAGAGGTCCAGTTGTTTCTAGGGCCAGTGAACGTCCAGTGGCCCCAAAACCGCTGTCTGCTTTTCACCCTGGACTTACTGGTCTGAGTTCCAGGCACTCCATTTTTCCAGCTGCTTCCAGGGATGGTGTACGCCCAGCAGGGCCCCAACCGCTGTCTGCTTTCCACCCTGGGCTTATTGGTCTAAGTTCAAGACGCTCTATTTTTCCAGCTGCTTCCAGGGACGGTGAACGTCCAGCAGCCCTCCAACCGCTGTCCGCTTTCCACCCTGGGCTTATTGGTCTAAGTTCTAGGCGCTCTGTTATTTCAGCTGCTTATAGGGACGGTGAACGTCCAGCTGCCCCCAACCGCTGTACACTTTCACCTTGCGCTTATTGGTCTAAGTTCCAGGCACTCCATTTTTCCAGCTGCTTCCAGGGACGGTGAACTTCCAGTGGCCCCCCAACTGCTGTTCACTCACCGGCCTGGGCCTATTGGTTTAAGTTCCAGGCACTCCAGAGGCCCAGCTGCTTCTAGTGCCAGTGAATGTCCAGCGGCCCCCCAACCACTGATCCGCTTTCCACCCTGGGCTTATTGGTCTAAGTTCCAGGCGCACCATGTTTTCAGCTGCTTCCAGTGACGGAGAACGTCCAGCGACCCCCAAATGCTGTCCACTTTGCACCCTGGGCTTTTTGGTCTAAGTTCCAGGTGCTCCATTTTTCCAGCTGCTTCCAGGGACGATGAACATCCAACGGCCCCCGAACTGCTGTTTGCCTGCTGGCCTGGGCCTTTTGGTCAAAGTTCCAGGCACTCCAGAGGTCCAGCTGCTTCTAGGGACGGTGAACATCCAGCGACCCCCAACCGCTGTCTGCTTTGCACCCTGGGCTTATTGGTCTAAGTTCCAGGCGCTCCATTTTTCAGCTGTTTCCAGGGACGGTGAACGTCCAGCGGCCCCCCAACTGCTGTCTGCTTTTCACCCTGGGTTTAATTAACTCAGTTTTTTATATAAATATCTCTGAAGACTGATCAAATAACCGTATCCACAAGTGTTTGCAAGTCAGTTTAAACACAGCTCTAAGAAAAGAATTCTAACAGCTGCAAAACCAATAGTACAATGATCAACACATTCGAAAATATACACATCATAACTGCTCATCTTTTGCTTCATTGTCAGTCTGAGTACTATATGTCTATAACAACAATAGATAATATAAATGTAACAATTAAAAAACATGACGCTATGAACGGCATTCAGGGTACCATTGTGCTTTCTGAGAACAGCGACGAACAATCGAAAAGAATTTTATCTTGGACTCTCTTAAAAAAAAGATATCCCAGAGTCCAAGATTGTGAGGTACATAAAACACCGAGTAAACAAAAAAATAAGAAAATGTTAAAAATCACAAAAATAAAATTTGAGGGTCAAGATCTACCCCAAAAAAATTTTTTTAGGTCAAAACAGAGAAATAAAACCCTATGTCCCAAGCCACTACGGTGTCAAAACTAGTAAATATGGGCATGCAAAAAAATATTGTCGAAACGAACCTGTATGTGCGTATTGTGGATCTGAAGAACATGCCACACAATGGAATTGCAGCGAACTAGAATGTATAAACTGTGGGCAGAATCATCATGCAAGACCAAAAGAATGCATGTATTACATATACTGTACAGTACGGAATTGAAAATGCTACAAGAAAGAACAGGAATGTCTGTTAGAGAGGCTAAATTAGAATTGAAAGTGATAGGAATTCAAGATCCTGCTAAGAAACTTACATATGCCTCGACAACAAGAACTAATAATGAAACAAAAATACATACAGATAGAAGTAACAAAACGCAGGAAAATAAATCTCAAGAAGAAAGTAATGCTTAACAGAAAAAAAAACTAAACTGGTAAAGAATCAAGAATCAGGCACAAAGGATATGGGTAACATTTTATCCAACTCTTTTGAAATGTTAATGCAAATAGCACAAGATGATGATACTACTACAGAAGAAACAGAGGAAAGTCGTGATGGAAAGGAAATAAAAGATAAAAAAAGGCCTTTGGAGAGAACACCACCCAAAACGAAAAAACCAACCATAATTAGAGCAACACCGGTTAAACCAAAGACAAAGGATATAAAGAAAGAACAAAAACTAGCTAAGAATATACCTTTATCTTCTAAAATAATAGTAAAACCTATGGATACAGATATCCAAAACACTGAGGTTAAAGATAATGATTGTGTCAAGGGAGAAGAGATTACTCCACCACCAATAATTGGTACAAGAGAAAATGAAACAAGGAATGTACATGGAAACACATGTGGATGTAATGATTGTTTTGTAGAATTGTGCAATAATAACAAAAACATAACAAAAGATGGTTTAATGGTTTGTCGAGTACTGTCACTCGGGAACACCAATAATTCCAACCAGTCATAACATATAGGAG